>NC_048311.1:4680339-4881321 GCF_013100865.1 Trachemys scripta elegans | reverse complement strand
CCCCTCTCCCCGGCAGCTTCCTGCTTCCCTTGGCCCGGAAGCAGGAAGCTGCCGGGGAGAGGGGATCTGCCCGCCAGCTGTGGAGTGCTCGGCCGCCAAGCCCTGAGCCGGCGCAGGAGGTGGCCGTGCTGAGCATGGGGCGCGATGGTCGAGGAGCCTGGCCGCTTTGCTCCTCCGGCCGTGCTCCCCCACCCCATTGCCTGCAGGAGCCCAGTGGTGGCCCGGCGGGCTCCGCTTTTGAAAAAATGCTGGGATGCCCAGGCCAAGGGAACCAGGAAGCTGCCGGGGAGAGGGGATCTGCCCGCCAGCTGCTGCCCACCCCACTGCTCCGCTCCCCCCAGCCCCCAGAAGAAGCGAGCAGCACCTGCCCGCCACCCCTTCCCCCGTGCCCGGCCCCCACCACCGAGCCCCTCTGAGGGGGGGCACAGCATGGCCGCAGCGTGGCTGGAGGAGCCAAGGGGTTGGGACGCGGCAAGGCCAGAGGAGCCAGCGGGGGGTGCGGAGCGGCCAGAGGAGGAGCCAAGGGGGGCACGTTTTTTATGTTTGTTCCCCCTGCACTGAGAAGCTGGCTACACCACTGAGTGGTGGGGCTCTGGCAGCTATTTAAAGGACCGGGGCGGCAGAGGCAGCTGGAGCCCTGGCCCTTTAAATAGCCGCCGGAGCCCTCCGCTACCCCAGGGCTCTGGGGGCTATTTAAAGGGCCTGGGGCTCCCCTGCTTCTACCACCCCGGCCCTTTAAATAGCCGAGGGAATGCTGGGGAACTGGTGGGGCTCCAGCGGCTATTTAAAGGGCTGGGGCAGTAGAAGCAAGGGGAGCCCTGGACTTTTTAAATAGCCCCCAGAGCCCTGCAGCCCTACCCCAGGGCTCCAGAAGTGGGGCTCTGGTGGCAATTTAAAGGGCCTGGGGCTCCAGCCCCTGCTGGGAGCCCCAGGCCCTTTAAATTGCCCCCTGGGGAAGCCAGCCGCCCCGGTATGGCGTACCGGTGGCGGCAAGGGCGCTGGGCCCTCTTAGACGCGGGGCCCAATTCAGGGGAATCGCCTGAATCGGCCTAAAGCCAACCCTGTGTAGGGTTTCATGAGCCACAGCATTAAAGGGTAAGTGGGGTCTCCAAGGATCACAATGGGCATTTCCCCTATGGTGAGCTTCTGGTCTAGGAAAAAAGCCCCTGCTTGCAGCTTCCTGAACAGGCCAGTGTTCCAAAAGATGCTTGTGTCATGCACCTTTCCAGGCCAGCCTGTGTTAATGTCAATGAAATGCCCACAGTGATCCACAAGCGCCTGGAGAACCATAGAGAAATACCCCTTCCGATTAATGTACTCGGAGGCTAGGTGGTCTGGTGCCAGAATTGGAATATGCGTCCTATCTATTGCCCCACCGCAGTTAGGGAAACCCATTTGTGCAAAGCCAGCCACAATGTCTTGCACGTTACCAAGAGTCACGGTTCTTCTGAGCAGGATGCGATTAATGGCCCTACAAACTTGCATCAACAGGATTCCTACGGTCGACTTTCCCACTCCAAACTGGTTAGCGACCGATCGATAGCTGTCTGGAGTTGCCAGCTTCCAGATTGCAATAGCCACCTGCTTCTGCACTGTCAGGGCAGCTCTCAATCTCGTGTCCTTGTGCCGCAGGGTGAGGGCAAGCTCAGCACACAGTCCCATGAAAGTGGCTTTTCTCATCTGAAAGTTCTGCAGCCACTGCTCATCATCCCAGACTTGCATGACGATGTGATCCCACCACTCAGTGCTTGTTTCCCGAGCCCAAAAGTGGCGTTCCACGGTGCTGAGCATGTCCGTGAATGCCACAAGCAATCTCATGTCGTATGCATTATTTGAGTCAATATCATCGTCGGACTCCTCACTGTCAGTTTGGATTGTAAGGAGAAACTCAACTGCCAAATGTGACGTGCTGGCGAGACTCGTCAGCATATTCCTCAGCAGTTCGGGCTCCATTCCCACAGACCAAAAGGGAAGACAGAGTGCGCAGCACAAAAAACGTTGAAAGATGGCACCAAATGTGGATGGAAGCAGAGGGATTGCTGGGATGCGAACCGATGCATCATGGGGCATTGGGACAGGACGCAGAATGCCCTTCACCCCCCACTCTCTTCCCACAAGCCCCAGTGCCAGAATGGGAAGAGGTGCTCTGTGGGATAGCTGCCCATAATGCACTGCTCCCAATGCCGCTGCAAGTGCTGCAAATGTGGCCACGCCAGTGCACTTGCAGCTGTCAGTGTGGACAGACTGCAGCACTTCCCCTACTGCGCTCTCCGAAGGCTGGTTTAACTCAAAGCGCTCTACATCTGCAAGTGTAGCCATGCCTCTGGAGTTAGGAGAAGTAAGTCCCCTTTCCCCACCCTACAGGGAAGTTTACAAGTTTCCATGTGCATTTAAATTTTGCACAAGGGATGCTGTCACACCGATTGGGTGCCAGCAGCTTCACCCTGAAAGCTCGTAAATCACAAGGTGCATACACACACAGAGAGACTCGTACACAATTTATACTATCTTAAAGGCAGTTTCTTGATTTTGGGTTCTAACTTATGAATGTCAAACACTTGGGATGGTTAATACTGCAAACAGCCTATAAGGAGCCACCATCTTCCCCAAGGGCAGCTTGTCTTCATGCCCCTTGGCAATAAGAGGAGGTGCTGGTGGTTTGGAGACAGCAGGCTTTGCTAAGAGGATCCCACAGCCACACTCCCACTGAGAACAGTAGGAGATAGAGGCTGCCATATAAGAGATGGCATTCTCTGGGGGAGAACATTATCTACCAACCTCTGAGGAAACCTAAACTTTCAGTTATGTAGAATAACGCCCCCCAAATGAACATTAATGATAAAAAAATTTCCAAAGCTACTTGTCATGGTTACGTGGTACAAGAGCACCTGGCCCTAATAAAAAGGTTCCCTGAGCTTAATCAGGGAGGGACTCCCAAGCAGAAGAGAAGCTTCTGAGAAGAGGAGCTCACCAGAGCAGGAATCCTTGGAGATACTCGGCATTCAAGTAGGCCTGGTCTCAGCAAAAGGATCTCCTCCTAAACAGGGGCCGGAAGGCTAGGCTGCTAGGAACTATATGCTGCCCTGAAGAGCTGCAGCTGACAGATCTCCACAAGTCATTTAGGAGGACCCACACTGTCAAAATCTTTCACATTCCTGTGCATTTTTTCACACCCCTTCCAAACTTTTCACACCCACCTGGCAAATTTTCACACACCCCTGTAAACCTCTGTTCACACCCATTAGTGAAGATTGGTCGGGGGGGGACACTAAGAGGGGTGTGACATAGGTCCAGTCCCCAATCATGGGCTGTGGGGCACAGGCATGATTTCTGGTGGTAGCACCTCCTCTCAGTCAGTGCTGAGATGGGTCTATAAATCACAGCCCCTGATGTCCCCCAAAATTGCCATGTGTATTCATTTTTATTCCTGGGGTGAGCCAGCCCTCATGACCCATTTTGCAGCTGCCCTGTGCTCGCCTCTGCCAATCAAACTCAATCTAGATCTCTACTTAGGCCCAACCAGGAGTGTGAGACAATCAGTGGTGCCTTGTGGGCGGTGGGACCTCCAACTCCCAGGCCAACCAGAGAGGATATCTAAGCCAGAAATCTGGCCTCTAGCACTGAGCTGATGGTTGGCAACACCACCCCGGAAGCCCTCAAGCCCTTCAAGTATGAAAGCGGCCATCTTGTTCCAAGAGCACTATTTCAGAAATTGTGGAAAGACAGAGAGGAAACATGGACTCCTTCACCACCCCGGTGAGAATTATGGAATTTGTTTTAGCTCCCACAGTGCTTGGACAGCTGCAGAGAAAGCGCTACCGCAGTGACTGCTCTGAGAAAAAGGAAGGAGAGGTTCAGGAGAGCTGTTTGGCGAAGTCGCTGCTGAAGTCACTGGAATCTGACTGGGAGAACCAAGCTATCGTGTTGTCTGACAAGCATGTTGCCTGCCCGTTGTCTGAGCTCGTGGAAGGGGAGACCTCTTTTGATATTGGGGGGAGGGTCTCCCTTGAACATAATAGCCTTACTGGGTCAGACCAAAGGTCCATCTAGCCCAGTATCCTGTCTTACGACAGTGGCCAATGCCAGGTGCCCCAGAGGGAATAAACAGAACAGGTAATCACCAAGTGATCCATCCCCTGTCGCCCATTCCCAGCTTCTGGCAAACAGAGGCTAGGGTCACCATCCCTGCCAGTAGCCATTGATGGACCTATCCTCCAGGAACTTGTCTAGTTCCTTTTTGAACCCTGTTATAGTCTTGGCCTTCCCAACATCCTCTGGTAAGGAGTTTCACAGGTTGACTGTGCATTGTGTGAAGAAATATTTCCTTGTGTTTGTTTTAAATCTGCTGCCTATTAATTTCATTTGGTGCTTTGAACGACAGAGCCATGTTGCAGGTAAATAAAATATAAAATATTGAGGGGCTGAGGATGTTGGGGGCTAGGAACAGAACGCAGCTGTTGAAATCTAAAACGGGTGCCTACCAGTTGTTTCTTTTCTGAAAATCTCTCAACAGCAGGATGATGCTTTTCTAGTGGCCTTTGAGAACCTACACATTGGTAACCCGGTGCAGATGAGTTTATCTCATATCAGCTGTTTTTGCTCAAGATGAGACACGGAGCTCAAGACGACATGCTGAGTAAGAACAAACTGAAGCTCTGAATCTGTAATAGTATGGCTCATGATGGCCATTTTCCAGGGGCGTCTGGAAAATGTTGTGTTTAAATGTTGCTTTCTCTTTAATTTTTTTGTTGTGAACACGACCCCTCCATACTCATATTAGCAAAAGACATCACAGCTACACAGGCTGCTCTGTTAAAGAAAATGTATTACTCCCTGAGGAGGGTGGGAGCTTTGAACCCTGTTTTTCAAGCAGCCAAAAAGCAGTAAATAATGTTTTCACCCCTCAGCTCAAGCTTTGACTAGAAGGCAAGTCACAATATGGCTTTCAGACCAGGATGCTTACCCTTTAAACAAACCAGCACAACTCTGTTTTCAAAGAAATAAGGCTATTGATTCAGATATGGATGCATAACGGCAGGCAGATTTGGTGGATATGCATCAGATCTCCAAACCCAACGGTGGTTTTAAGCTGATCTTAACGGTGATAAGACATTCTGTCTAAACATGATTGGGCCTTAGGCCTAAAAGACAAGACTGGAGACATAGTATCTAAAGCCTTTGAATCTATTTTTGATGGAGGGCGTATACTCCTAAAATTAGACTGATCAGGGGAAAGAATTTTTAAACAAGCAGGATAGTCAAAACAGCATGAGAATCATCATTTTGTTACTAATAGAGAAGTCAAAGCAGGGATTATGAAGACGTGATGGTATTTTATGATCCACACCATCTTTTGCTACATCAGTGTGTTACCAGAGTTTATAAAGAGTTTCAGCCAAAACTTTCACCAAACTATTTGTACCAGGCCTGTTATGTTAACCCCTCAAATTCTCTGAAGGTGTGGGAAATGCATCTGAAGAAGTGAGGGTTTTTACCCACGAAAGCTTGCCATTGGACTGCTTGTTGTTTTTGTGGATACAGACTAACACGGCTACCCCCTGATACTTGGCTTATGGAGAGAGTTTTAAATTAAATCACTTTAGAAAAGGATCTAAAACGAAAGAAGTTGTTGACAAAGGTTTTACGAATAAGCATTTACTGATGAAATATTCATTGTGGATGAAGCCTTAACTAATCAACCAAACAAAAGGAAATATTTCTTCCCACAACGCCCAGTTAACCTGTGGAACTCTTTGCCAGAGGGTGTTGTGAAGGCCAAGGCTATAACAGGGTTCAAAAAAGAACTAGATAAGTTCATGGAGGAAGGGCCGGCTCTACCTTTTTTGCCGCCCCAAGCAGTGAAGCAAAGAAAAAAAAAAAGCGGCCGCTGAACTGCCGCCAAATAAGAAGAAATGAAAAAGCTGCCACCGAGGAAGAAAAAAAGAAAAAGCTGCCGTGGAAGTGCCACCGAAGAAGGAAAAATGAAGAAGCTGCCGCTGAACTGCTGCCGAAGAAGCCCGGGGCGGGGGGGGGATGTCGGACTGCCGCCCCAAGAACGGACGGAGTGCCGCCCCTTCAGATTTGCCGTCCCAGGCACCTGCTTCCTTAGCTGGTGCCTAGAGCCAGCCCTGCATGGAGGATAGGTCCATCAATGGCTATTAGCCAGGATGGGCAGGTATGGTGTCTTTAGCCCTCTGTTTGCCAGAAGCTGGGAATGGGCGACAGGGGATGCATCACTTGATGATAACCTGTTCTGTTCATTCCCTCTGGGGCACTGGAAGACAGGCTACTGGGCAAGATGGACTGTTGGTCTGACCCAGTATGGCCGTTCTCATGTTCTTAACCAAGAGACAGGGGCCTGCATACAAGTTAAAAGATAACAGGGATGAGGCAGTCATTGGTTCTTACTCTGAAGACTTACAAAAAGTTAATTCCAAACAGACAGGCTTTAGAGGGCTGAAATACTTCTAGCTGAGAAAGGAAAGGGGAGGAAAAAAGGGGTTGCTGGTGAAATGGTTGGGCTGGCCCAATGAATTTAACAGTTGGGTGGAAGTTTCAATTCTGTGACATTTAGACGTAAAATAAAACAATTACACCTGCAAAAAGGAGTGGGGGGGAAAGAGTCACAACAGCTTTTACATCACTTTATCTAGCAATGCTTGCTCGGAGGTTTCCCCCCAAAACATCAGCTTGACCTTTACAATAAGCTAGTTAAATTCCTGGATCTCCCAGGGGCCTGGGAGGTAGGTTGAGTTTCTAATGTGCCAGGGCGTGCTCCCCCTGGCTCTGCCCCATTCCACCCCTTCCCCCAAGACCCCGCCCCCAACCTGCCACTTCCAACCCCCGCTGTGCTTTCACCCCACCTCTTCCCGCCCTGTTCTGCGCCCTCCCCTGAGCATGGCCCATCCCTGCTTCTCCTCCCCCAGTGCCTCTTGCACACCGTGGAACAGCTGATCCACGGCGGGCGGGAGCATAGGCGCCAACGCTGTGGGTGCTCTGTGGCTGGAAGACCTACAGGGAAAAATTGGTGGGTGCTCAGCACCCACCAGCAGCTCACCACCCCCCATCCAGCTCACCTCCGCCTCTGCCTTCTTCCCTGAGCACGCCACATGCCTGCTTTTTCCCCCTAGCTCCCAGCGCTTGCGCCGTGAAACAGCTGTTTTGCATGGCTGGGAGGGAGGGGGGAAGAGGGGGAACGTGGTGTGATTGGGGAAGAGGCGGGGACGGGGATTTGGGGAAGGGGTTCAATGGGGCAGGGAGGGGGCAGAGTTGGGGCAGGGGTTGGAATGGGGGTGGGGAAAGGATGGAGTTGGGGCGGGGGCGCAAACACCCACTGGCATCGGGAAAAGTTGGTGCCTATGGGCGGGATGCACTGGGGGGGGGAGGTGCTGACCAGCAGGGCTGCAGCATGTGGGAGGTGGTGGGGGGAGGGGGAGGCACTGATAGGGCAGCTGCTGAGCACCCATCATTTTTTTCCAGCCCTGGAGCACCCACGGAGTCAGTGCCTATGTGGGGTGCATGGAAATACAATACCTGCACTGCTGGAACAGCATCACTGAAGCCATCCCTTTGAAGTCACCCATGGAGCTAAGAAATGGAGTTTCTTCCTAGACACTATTATGCATCCATACCCAAATTACTGGATCACATGAACAAAACTGTGACTAGGCAACTGTTACCGCCTGAGGTGGTTATTAACTATGATCCTGTTGGTAGAAAAATTAGACTTAAATCCTCTGAGGGCACTTGTTTTATCTACCAGTGGGGAGCTAGCCAGTATATTGGGATTGTTCTCTGATGGTAGTATAAAAAAAATCCCCTTCTCAGCAGACATTGCAGGGAGTTTCAGAGGAGTATTGGTTGGGATGTTTGTGCTGTTGGGAGTCAGAGGAGTGAGGGGAAATGTGGAAGGGGTTGGTACAGTGCAGGGAAGAGTGGGGTGTGGGGCCACAGTTGTGCAATGGAGGGTACTGGGGGCTTCGTCTCTGTCTTCTCCAAACCCGCACATCCATGACTGTCCCCCACATCTGCCATCCCCATCAAGAAATGGCCCCACCAGCTCCATGCTGCTCCTGGCACCGTTCCTGCATCCTCACCCCAGCTCCTTCACTTGCAGCACTCACAATGATGCTCTTTTCTCCAAGGGGAGGCCAGCTGGGGATGGACAACCAGACTGGACAGGCAAAGGGACGGGAGACAAAGAGACGATGCAGGGGCGGTGTAATGACTAACATGCAGCCAGGGAATTCTGTGGCCAGGATAATCATTGCTAAGGTGCTAGAGTCTGGGGAGGGGGAGAGGTGGACTCTGGTATGTGGGGGTGCTGAAAAAATATTTTTTATAAATTAATTGCCCCAAAACTTAATTAGTGCAGAGTTAAGATTGCTCAGTGTGGTGCCTGGTGAACTTCCAGAATGTGGAGAGTGGCTAAACTGAAACCTCTAAAAATCAGGCAATACAAAGCGAAGGTACATGCTACCCCAGCAGCGCCATCTCCTTGAGTGATGTCCCAACGCACCACTAACACACTAGCATTCTGCCCTAGCGCTTTGGGAACCAGGGCACATGAATATGCCTGCGGAGATGAGGATGTGCAACAAATATTTTATTATGAATTTATTTTGAAAAAGAGAAACCAATAGAGGGAAAGACTTCCATGAGACAGAGGCTACGTACTCACTATGGGGAGGTGGGGGTCGATTTAAGATACGCAAATTCAGCTACGCAAATAGCGTAGCTGAATTCGACGTATCGAGGCCGACTTACCCCGCTGTGAGGACGGCGGCAAATCGACCTCCGCGGCTCCCCCGTCAACGGCGCTTACTCCTACCTCCCCTGGTGGAATACAAGCGTCGATTCGGGGATCGAATGTTGCGTCCCTACGAGACGCGATAATTCAATCCCCGAGAGATCGATTTCTACCCACCGATTCAGGCGGGTAGTGTGGACGTAGCCATAATAGACTCCACAAAATCTGCACTTCCAGAAGAACAAGACCTCGCCCAGCCCCCATCCAGAAATATGGAGAAAAATCCCTCCCAAGGCAGTTAAGGAATCATCCTAGTATGTGACAACATGAGCTGGAGCCCCTCCCTGAAAACTGGGACAAGGGAATCCAGCTACAGTCCTTCCTGTCTGCACAATAACCTCTCACTCAGACAAAGAGAGCAGGGAAAGAACTGGACAGTGTCAGATAATAAAAAAATACAGTTGTAACCAGAGAGTTGCACACTTCATTGCTTGTCGGCTGAGCTAACTGCACACAGTAGGGCAGTGGTCCCCAAGCTTTTGAGGGTCAGACCCCTCTCTTCCCCCTGTCCATGTCCCCCCCACAGCCAGGGCCAGGAGGGGAATGCGGACGGGGCAAGGGGGCTGAGGCTGGGGCCACAGCTGCGGATGGGTCTGTGGCTGGGAGCAGAACCGCAGCCGGGACCCCAGCCGGACGTGGAGCAGCAGCGAAACTGGGGCCGAGGTCAGGTGCAGGGCCGGGAGCCAGGGCCGCAGCCGGGGGCGGGGCCAGAGCAGAGCTGGGGGCGGGATGGGGCTGGGTGATGCTCCCTCTCCATCCTCCATGGGAGCTGGATTGGCCCACTGCACCCCCCCGAACATTCCTCCATGCCCCCCGGGCGGGGCCCACCCCACAGTTTGGGGACCTCTGCACTAGGGGATCCTTGCATCATTCTATTCCCCCTGCAAGTTCCATGTGTGCCTCCCTCCCATCGCCTCTATTTCAGGTTCCCCCATTCCTCCCACCCCCATGCCAAGGGCTCCAGGGGCTCCCATTTTCCCCTCAACATTTTAATCTCTGCTAGGACTATGGGGCTGAGATGCGGGGTGTTGCTAGCTGGAAGGTATCAATGGTTGCCATCAATGAGATTGTAACATCACTCCTGAGTTGCGGAAGGCAGGTGAGAGTATTGTTGTCCTGTGGCTGCACTGACTCTTCCAGACCCTCCAGTGCACTAATACTATCCCCCATGACTGGAAGAAGGGTGTTGTTCTGGCTCAAACTTTGGTGGCACAAATAAGATGGCCAGAGATGGATATAAACTGAATATACAGCTAGACCACCTTAAGCATCTAGCCAGAGATCAATCTGAGTGGCTCTCAATTTCCAAGAAGGCCACATTCCTTTGGGATTTGCCATGATCAACCAGTTCTTTGAACTACAGACAATTGGAGACTCAGTAGGGTTTGGCCCAATTGGATGCAGTGTTCAAAAGTTATCGCATTATATCCAGATAAATGGAGAAATACCATCAAATTGATTGTTGGTCCTCTCTTTCCTCAGCCAGATAAGGACCTTTCCCTGCTCAGGTATCTGCATCCTTCTTAACACACAGTAGCGATGTTGCATGATTCCCTGGGAGGTGGGAATGCAGCAATTACAGATGCATCATGCTGTTGTCAGTCCTGAGGAAAATCTTCACTTCTGTGTTAATGTCTTGAATTAACGAAGCACTTTTGCGAAGGTTGCGATATTCACAGTGTGACTTGAGACCTCATTGTTCCGTGATTGACCAGATCTTTACTGTGAGACAGCTTTGTGAGAAGACGGCTGAACTTAATAAGCCATGCACAGCCATGTGCAGATTTCCGCCAGCATTTTGATTCAGTGCACTGAGCGAGGCTGTAGGATCTGATGAGGTGACTCGGCATCCCTGGGTATCCTTGACAGAAGAGCTCCGTCATGGAAGGGAAAGCTGAGTTGGAGTCAATAGCAGATACAGAGCACGGTGTCCTATATCTATGCAAGTTCAACAAGGCTGAGTTCTGACACCATCATTGTTCAGTGTCAACAACTGATCGGTTGACAAATAAGCTTGAGGAGGCAGAAGTGGGTGGAATTGAGCTGAATACCACTCCTCTTTGAGATCTCAAATACATAATGACATTGTCTTGCTGGCTCGGTCTCAACTGCACATTGGTATGGTTATTAATCCCCAGTGGCCTCCAGCTCCAGATTGCAACCAGCTCAGTATTAACCTGTCCAGACAGGAGACTGAGCAAGTGGCAACTGTCAAATATTTGGCCAGTGTCATGGACAGGGCTGCAGGATGCTCAAAAGATGGCACTTATACAGTAGTGGTGGTTGCCGTGTTTCGGGCCTTTCAGCAGCCTTTGTGGGGAGGTTGTGACATCAAGCTTGCTACGAAACTGTGGCTCTAAAAAAGCATGGCTCTATTAATTCTATTGTATGGAAGTGGGCGCTGAGGAAGACTGAAGAACATCACATTCTCGTCATCTGCATCAACTGCTTCCGATCCAGTAGCAGGACAAGATCAGAAATGAGGCTATTTGAAGCCAAACCCAGCAACCACCTCCAACAGGTTTGGTTTTAGTGGCTTTCTTGGTGTGGACATATTATTAGAAAGGAAGACCAATGAGTTCCAAAGTGTGTGTATGAAAGAATGCCACTACACAGACAAGGATCACATGGGCACCAAAATCTTTGGTGGCACAAATAAGATGGCCAGCGGTGGATATAAACTGAATAGACCACCTTCAGCACCTAGCTAGAGATCAATCCGAGTGGCTCTCAATTTCCAAGAGGGCCACATTCCTTTGGGATTTGCCATGATCAACCAGTTCTTTGATCTACAGACATTTGGAGACTCGGTAGGGTTCGGCCCAACTGGATGCAGTGTTCAAAAGTTATCGCATTACATCCATATAAACAGAGAAATGCCATCAAATTGACTGTCGGGCCTCTCTTCCCTCAGCCAATTAAGGACCTTTCCCTGTTCTGGTACCTGCATCCTTCTTAACACCCAGTAATTACTGCAGTTGCATGGTTCCCTGGGAGATGGGAGACTACTATTATCCCCATGGCGGGAATGGGAGGAACAGATGCACAAAGAGGAGGGGAGGAACTGAGCTGGTTATGGAACCTAGCATTCCAGCCTCCCCCTTCCACCCTCCACTCTAATAGACCTCACACCCTTCTCAGAGCTGGGATCTGAACCTAGGAGTCCTGAGTCGCAATTCCCCCTGCTCTCACTATTACAAAATACTGCCCTCACCGGAACTGCACAATCCCCCAAAGAGCCCCACCTCTCCAGGGAATCTCCACCTCAAATCCCCCCAATCTCCAGCAACTGCCTGTGTCTGGAGAGATGTACGATACACTGAACATGATGCTAAAATTCTACAACTTCTGATCAGCATCTCTTACCACCTGGTAACTACAGACCCACCAGGCCCGTCGCTGCTTCCCTGAATAATGTGCCTCTGCCCCTGCCCAAGAGGCCTAAGGAGCTGCCGACATGTCTCCGAGACAAACTGCAAGGGAGTTTTAGTTTACCTCTTCTCTAAATTGGAAAGTGTGTGTGGAACCCACAGAAATGTCTCCCCATTGATTCCATCACCTGCTCCTCCCAGACCCTGATATGACCCATCTCCCCAGTAGTACCTAGTGCTCCCTCCTATTCTGGCCTCCATCACCATCCACTGGAACCCAAACCATGTAGCCACCTACTGTCCCACCCAGATCCACCCTCAAATGAAGCAAATTATAATTTGTTGCAGGTGGGCACAGACCCATTGCCCCATACTGAGAGCTCCCATCTTCTGTGGACTTTTTGATGGGAAATTAGAGCAACCTTCGCTTTGTAGCTTTTCCCACAATCAGGGCATGTGTAGGGTCTCTCTCCCGTGTGTGTTCTCTGATGAACAACCAGGTGTGAGCTCTGAATGAAACTTTCCCCACAATCAGCACAGTTATAAGGTTTTACTCCAGTGTGGATTCTCTGATGAACAGTGCGGTTTGATTTTGAACTGAAGCTTTTCCCACAGTCGGGGCATTTATAGGGTCTCTCTCCCAAGTGGATTCTCTGATGTGAAATAAGGTTTGAGCACCGCGTGAATCTGTCCCCACACTCACAGCAGGGATAAGGTTTCTGACCCGAGTGCGTTGTCTGGTGCGAAATGAGGTGTGACCTCCGAGTGAAGGTTTTCCCACAGTCACTGCACATAAATGGTTTCTCTCCTGTGTGCAGTTTCAGATGTCTAGTAAGGTTTGATTTGTGATTGAACTTTTTCCCGCACTCAACACATTCATGTTGTTTCTTTTTAGTGCCGATTCTCAGCTGGATCACTGTTTCATTGAGATCCTCCGAGCCTTCCCCTCGGGGAGTGGATTTACCCTGCATCTTCCCTTGGCAGTTTTCCTGCTGCCTTTCTGACCTGCGCCAATTCTCATGGGCTTCTTCCAGATCAGGACTCTGGGAAACATTCGCTTTGGATATTCCTGATACCGTCCCATGAGGTTCCACTCGCTTGGGACCTTCCTGCTGTGGATTCTCCTCATCATTCCCACTCACCGTCCCATCACCTGCTGGGACAGAGAGAATCCAGACAGGAGTCAGTCCCTGTGCTGGAGGATAGGGAACCTCAGAAAGGGGAGCAGGAAAGGGGGGAACAAACCCAAATGTCTGCTGGGGAAATTGAAAAACCAGGAGCTGAATTCCACCCCATCCCTACCTTTCCCAGAAGACAGAGAGAGGAGGGGACCAGTTATGCTTCCACATTCCATGAGAACGCTCCGTGGGCCAGGTTTCATCATGATGGGTGGGAAGCCATGAATGATATCTACCAGGAAGCTATGTCACCAATCTTCATCTGTAGGGCCCTACCAAATTCACTGTCCATTTTGGTCAATTTCACAGTCAGAGGATTTTAAAAATGGTAAATTTCATTATTTCAGCTATTTAAATCTGAAATTTCACGGTATTGTAATTGTAGGGGTCCTGACCCAAAAATAGGATGACCAGATGTCCTGATTTTATAGGGACAGTCCCGATTTTTGGAGCTTTTTCTTACATAGGCACCTATTACCTCCCACCCATCCTGATTTTTCACACTTGCTATCTGGTCACCCTACCCAAAAAGGAGTTGCGTGTGTGTTTGTGTGTGTGTGTAGGGGGGGGGGGGGTTTGCAAGGTTATTGTAGGGGAAGGGTTGCAGTACTACTACTCCTACTTCTGTGCTGCTGCTGGCAGCGGTGCTGCCTTCAGAGCTGAGCAGCTGGAGAATGGGAGGCTGCTGGCTGGGAGCCCAGCTCTGAAGGCAGAGCCGCTGCCAGCAGCAGCGCAGAAGTAAGGGTAGCATAGTATGGTATCCTGCCCAACTCTGAAGTCAGCACAGAAGTAAGGGTGGCAATACCGTGACCCCCTAAAATAACCTTGTGACCCTCCTGAAACTCCCTTTTGGATCAGGACACCCAATCTGAGAAACACTGGTCTCCCCCCATGAAATCTGCGTAGTATAGGGTAAAAGCACACAAAAGACCAGATTTCACAGGGGGGAGACCAGATTTCATGGTCCGTGACGTGTTTTTCATGGCTGTGAATTTGTTAGGGCCCTCTTCATCTAGGTGAGGTGAGGCAGAACTGGATGAGCATTCCGGGCCTTTGTGGGAATCCCAGCTGTTTACAGCAATGACAGATGGTTTTGCCAATCTGTGTGACTCATTCCTCACCTGTGCAGATGTTTCTCAGTATCTCTCTTTCCTTGGAGCACTGGAGATCTGGTACCCAGGGTTCTTTGCCCCATTCCACCCGGGCAATCATATCAGGTTTTGGAATTAGAAAACCTGTTCCAGGGAAAGAAAACATGTGAGTCTAGGGTTTTACAGAGTTGTTTCCAGATGTGCTGGCTGGGTGGGCACACTTGTATAAACCAAACAGATGGGCAAATGTTCCTGGAAATCTTTTGGGAGAAGTCAGATGTTTCCTGGAAGATGTGCTGTTGCTCCAGCAGAAGATCCAGGGATCTCCACAAACCAAGTAATTTTATAACTCTGGCAGAGCACAGCTGTGCAACCTCTTCCCCCTTTCTAACAGTGCTGAAGACAGAGCTCTTGCCAGGCAGAGAGCTACTCCTGGGAAGGGAGGGAGACATGAAGTCTCGATTTATGTGAGTGTGTACCCATGTTTAATAACACAGAGAGGCATCTACCACCCAGCCTCTCCCTCGGAAGCAATGGGGATGGATTATTCTCTGCATTGTCTCTGAATCTCCTCTCCCATGGGAGAGAGTGTGGGGGAGACAATCTTTCTCACAATGGTTCTGGGGGCTATGGGGCGGGAATGTCAGAAAATGCCTCCCCCTCAGAGTTTGCACCCAGGGAGGAACGTTCCCAATTCGCTAACATTTGAGAATGTTTTGCTTGTCTGGTTTGATATATGAAACGTTGACATTAACGGGGGGTCCCAGGTGTAGGTTATTAAAGCAGGAAAGCTTGAGATAGAGGTGCAAGGGGCCTGCTCAACCCCACCAGCTGTGCCCATAGAAACGGCCTCCCTTCAGGCCTCCAATAATGTCCCTGGGGTTAAATCTCTGATGTCAGCCCCCACGGTCCGTCAGAGAAAGGCACATACCTATGTCGCTGTCCAGCTCCAGTCGCATAGTCTCTAGGGGAAGGAGAGCACGAGAGAGGTAAGAATTCAGACCCCGGCATTCATGGGGATGTTCCAATTGGACGTTAATGTAACTGCACTTTTAATTATGAACTAGCAAGGCAGCCCAAGGCCAGCAATGCAGCCGCTGCAGACAGGGCAAGCCCCAGAGGGCTATTGCCATGGCAAAGGCCAGTTCACCCAAGCTGGGGAACACAAGATGGCGCCCAGGGTCAGTGATGTCACGAGAGCCGCCGACTCCTCTCCAGGGCGACTATTACTCTAACCAGAAGAGATGCCACCACGAGACTCCCATTTACCTTTGAATCCCTGCAGCAGCTCCAGCAGGATGGCACTTCTCTGAGAGAAATCCTCAAGTCTCTTCTCCAGCTTCACAAACCCAGACTCTGGCTTCTGCAGCGTCCTGTCCTCCCTGCTGGAGGAAGGCAGAGGGGTGGCAAAGGGGCCTGGTCCACAACCCGAGCCCGGCAGCCCCCGAACTCTGGGGTTATAAGCTTTGTAGACTGAGATGGTGTCACCTGCCTTGAGCCCTGTGCCCAGAGCAAAATGGGACGTGGGAGACACCGAGGCAAGGAACGGTGGCCAGTTTGGGAGTTTTCTTTGAACTTGGTCCTTTCACACAAAGCCCCTAATACTTAAGCTAAAGGAGGAACCCCATTGGCTATCAGATAGTAGCTGGCTTCTCTCCTTACAGAGGCAGCCGCCAGAGGCGTAGACATGGGTGGGCCGAGGCCCACCCACTTAGCATCCAGGCCCACCCAAATCTGAGCAGGGGTATAGTGCTGCCACAGCGGCCCAGAGTGTCACTTGGGCACCTGAAATCCAGGCTGGAGCTATGCGCTCGCCCTTCAGAAAGCTACGCTCCGGCAGCTCTGCCTTGCCGTTTTCTGAGCCGCCCCATGCACATGCCCAGCTTGGCATGTGAAGCCCTGTGTCTGGGAGCACAAGGGCTAGGAAGAGGGCGTGGCGTCGGGGGAGAAGCGAGCTAGCACCGTCTATCACTGCCCATCCACCCGCAAGTCAGGGCCCACCCATATTTCCACTCCTAGGTACGCCACTGGCAGCCACTCGGGGGAGACATGACCACGCGCACCAAGGAGTGTGTCACACTCCACGGACCGGGGGCAGCTGTGTATTCAGTGTGGTTTCCAAGCCTAACTGACCATGAGGGAGACAGAGCCCAGAACTCACCTGCTTTCAGAGCTGCCCACACCCTAGAGAGAGAGAGAAAAAAGAGGCAGTCAGAGGATGTGGCCCAGGCTGGGGGAGGTCTCTGCTCCTGCAGGCAAGTCGCTATTGGAGTTTCAGATATTTGGGGAATTTCAGACACTCAGAGAGCAGTGGCCATCCCCCCCAGGTGGGATATTTACTCTCAGCAGCCCCCGGGGAACCCCTGCTGAGAGGTCCTCACTGGCAACCCAGGCACTTCACAAGAAGAAAACATTTGTGACATTCAGCGTGAAATTCACTTGGTGCTAAGAGCCCACATAACCCCCTCTTCCCCACTCAACCCAGGGGCTGATCTGGGCTGACACCGGCCCTCTGCACTGGGAGGAATTTCACTCTCAAAGAATAAGGACATATACACGTTTACAGGGTGGGACAGACAGTCTTGGGGTTACAGTGCCCAGGAGCCCTGGATTCCATTCCTGGCTCTGACAAAGACTCACTGTGTGACCTTGGGCAAGTCCCTGCCTCTCTCGGCATCTGTTTCCCCCCTGTGTAAAATGGGGATATGATCCCAACCCCACCTGTTTTGGGATCTAAGGCTGAGATTCTGCCATAGAATTGCTGTGCATTGTCATTGCAATAGCACAATCTCACCTGTACAGATTGGCTCAGTGGCTCCTGCCTGTTCTCTCCTCCCCTCTGATTGAACAGTTCACTGAGCAGAGAAATCTCCTGGGACAACTCAGAGATGCTCTTGTCCCTTCTCTTGACAATGGCTCTGTCCAGCTTTTCCAGCTGGGACAGCAGCAGCTGCTCCTGCTTCTCCAGAAACCCACATAGATCCTTCCATTCGCAGAGGATCCTCTGTTTCTCGGCTTCCGTCTGTTTCTGCAATTACAGGGAAAGGGCGGCATGGTAACCAGGGGAATATCATACATTTGTCTCCCAGCAAGATGGGGGAGATATTGGCCAGAGCCAGGATCCCTTGTGGTGCATGATGGGAAGTTCACTTAGAACAGGAAGGATGGAGGGCTCAGGGCAGGGGAGAGCCGCATGTCGCTAATGACAATGGGATGGACTTTTCTCTCCACAACCTCATCAACTTGCACTGAGCCAAAATCTCCATCCAGTCAGCCCACGTTTTATCTCCTTTCGGTGCTCTACCTTCAAGATTTTAAGGTCAGGAGGGACCATTAGATCATCTAACGGTTTCATGTTCTCTCCACAGGTACTAATGTGGAGAGTGGAGTAGATGATACATCTGAGGGAAGGGAGCAGAAGGAGACTCCACCGATTGGAAGGCATGAGATGCACTGTCCTAGGAATGGGGGTTCCATGACCACCACTCCCAAGAGAAGGAGGAGGGTGGTGGTGGTCGGGGACTCCCTCCTCAGGGGGACAGAGTCATCTATCTGCTGCCCTGACTGAGAAAACCGAAAGATGTGCTGCTTGCCAGGAGCTAGGAGTCATGATGTGACGGAGAGACTTCCGAGACTCATCAAGCCCTCAGATCGCTACCCCTTCCTGTTTCTCCACGTGGGCACCAATGATACTACCAAGAATGACCTTGAGTGGATCACTGCAGACTACGTGGCTCTGGGAAGAAGGATAAAGGAGTTTGAGGTGCAAGTGGTGTTCTCGTCCATCCTCCCTGTGCAGGGAAAAGGCCTGGGTAGAGACTGTCGAATTGTGGAAGTCAACGAATGGCCACGCAGGTGGTGTCGTAGAGAAAGCTTTGGATTCTTCGACCATGGGATGGTGTTGCAAGAAGGAGGAGTGCTAGGCAGAGACGGGCTCCACCTAATGAAGAGAGGGAAGAACATCTTCGCAAGCAGGCTGGCTAACCTAGTGAGGAGGGCTTTAAACTAGGTTAACCGGGGGAAGGAGACCAAAGCCCTGAGGTAAGTGGGGAAATGGGATACCAGAAGGAAGCACGAGCAGGAGAGTGCAAGAGGGGAGGACTCCTGTCTCAGACTGAGAAAGCGGGACAATCAGCGAGTTATCTTAAGTGCCTATACACAAATGCAAGAAGCCTGGGAAACAAGCAAGGAAAACTGGAAGTCCTGGCACAGTCAAGGAACTATGATGTGATTGGAATAACAGAGACTTGGTGGGATAACTCACATGACTGGAGTACTGTCATGGATGGATATAAACTGTTCAGGAAGGATAGGCAGGGCAGAAAAGGTGGGGGAGTTGCATTGTATGTAAGAGAGGGGTATGACTGCTCAGAGCTCCGGTATGAAACTGCAGAAAAACCTGAGAGTCTCTGGATTAAGTTTAGAAGTGTGAGCAACAAGGGTGATGTCGTGGTGGGAGTCTGCTATAGACCACCGACCAGGGGGATGAGGTGGACAAGGCTTTCTTCCGGCAACTAGCAAAAGTTACTAGATCGCAGGCCCTGGTTCTCATGGGAGACTTTAATCACCCCGATATCTGCTAGGAGAGCAATACAGTGGTGCACAGACAATCCAGGAAGTTTTTGGAAAGTGTAGGGGACAATTTCCTGGTGCAAGTACTGGAGGAACCAACTAGGGGCAGAGCTCTTCTAGACCTGCTGCTCACAAACCGGGAAGAATTATTAGGGGAAGCAAAAGTGGATGGGAACCTGGGAGGCAGTGACCATCAGATGGTCGAGTTCAGGATCCTGACACAAGGAAGAAAGGAGAGCAGCGGAATAAGGACCCTGGACTTCAGAAAAGCAGACTTTGACTCCCTCAGGGAACAGATGGGCAGGATCCCCTGGGAGCTTAACATGAGGGGGAAAGGAGTCCAGGAGAGCTTGGTGTTTTTTAAAGAATCCTTATTGAGGTTGCAGGAAAAAACCATCCCGATGTGTAGAAAGAATAATAAATATGGCAGGCAACCAGCTTGGCTAAACAGTGAAATCCTTGCTGATCTTAAATGCAAAAAAGAAGCTTACAAGAAGTGGAAGATTGGACAAATGACCAGAAAGGAGTATAAAAATATTGCTCAGGCATGCAGGAGTGAAATCAGGAAGGCCAAATCACACTTGGAGTTGCAGCTAGCAAGAGATGTTAAGAGTAACAAGAAGGGTTTCTTCAGGTATGTTAGCAACAAGAAGAAAGTCAAGGAAAGTGTGGGCCCCTTCCTGAACGAGGGAGGCAACCTAGTGACAGAGGATGTGGAAAAAGCTAATGTACTCAATGATTTTTTTGCCTCTGTCTTCACAAACAAGGTCAGCTCCCAGACTGCTGCACTGGGCAGCACAGCATGGGGAGAAGGGGACCAGCCCTCTGTGGAGAAAGAAGTGGTTCGGGACTATTTAGAAAAACTGGACGAGCACAAGTCCATGGGGCTGGATGCGTTGCATCCGAGGGTGCTAAAGGAGTTGGCGGATGTGATTGCAGAGCCATTGGCCATTATCTTTGAAAATTCATGGCGATCGGGGGAGGTCCCGGATGACTGGAAAAAGGCTAATGTAGTGCCCTTCTTTAAAAAAGGGAAGAAGGAGGATCCAGGGAACTACAGGCCAGTCAGCCTCACCTCAGTCCCTGGAAAAAGCATGAAGCAGGTCCTCAAGGAATCAATTCTGAAACACTTCGAGGAGAGTTAAGTGATCAGGAACAGTCAGCATGGATTCACCAAGGAGAAGTCGTGCCTGACTAACCTAATTGCCTTCTATGATGAGGTAACTGGCTCTGTGGATGAGGGGAAAGCAGTGGATGTGTTATTCCTTGACTTTAGCAAAGCTTTTGATATGGTCTCCCACAGTATTTTTGCCAGCAAGTTAAAGAAGTATGGGCTGGATGAATGGACTATAAGGTGGATAGAAAGCTGCCTAGATTGTCGGGCTCAACAGGTAGTGATCAACGGCTCCATGTCTAGTTGGCAGCCGGTTTCAAGCAGAGTGCCCCAAGGGTCGGTCCTGGGGCCAGTTTTGTTCAATATCTTCATTAATGATCTGGAGGATGGCGTGGACTGCACTCTCAGCAAGTTTGCAGATGACACTAAACTGGGAGGAGTGGTAGATACGCTGGAGGGTAGGGATAGGATACAGAGGGACCTAGACAAATTAGAGGATTGGGCCAAAAGAAACCTGATGAGGTTCAACAAGGACAAGTGCAGAGTCCTGCACTTAGGATGGAAGAATCCCAGGCACTGTTACAAACTAGGGACCAAGTGGGTAGGCTGCAGTTCTGCAGAAAAGGACCTTGGTGTTACAGTGGATGAGAAGCTGGATCTGAGTCAACAGTGTGCCCTTGTTGCCAAAAAAGCTAACAGCATTTTGGGCTGTATAAATAGGGGCATTGCCAGCAGATCGAGGGACATGATCATTCCCCTCTATTTGACATTGGTGAGGCCTCACCTGGAGTACTGTGTCCAGTTTTGGGCCACACACTACAAGAAGGATGTAGAAAAATTGGAAAGAGTGCAGTGGAGAGCAACAAAAATGATTAGGGGGCTGGAGCACATGAGTTATGAGGAGAGGCTGAGGGAACTGGGATTGTTTAGTCTCCAGAAGAGAAGAATGAGGGAGGATTTGATAGCTGCTTTCTACCTGAAAGCGGATTCCAAAGAGGATGGATCTAGACTGTTCTCAGTGGTACCAGATGACAGAACAAGGAGTAATGGTCTCAAGTTGCAGTGGGGGTGGTTTAGGTTGGATATTAGGAAAAAAATTTTCACTAGGAGGGTGGTGAAGCACTGGTATGGGTTACCTAGGGAGGTGGTGGAATCTCTTTCCTTAGAGGTTTTTAAGGTCAGGCTTGACAAAGCCCTGGCTGGGATGATTTAGTTGGGATTAGGTCCTGCTTTGAGCAGGGGGTTGGACTAGATGACCTCGTGAGGTCCCTTCCAACCCTGATATTCTATGATTCTAAGATCTAGACCAGTGGTTCTCAACCCGCAGCCCGTGGGCTGCTTAAGGCCCAATCAGCACACAGCTGCGGCCAGTCACGCCGGGTTTACAATGGAGCTGTGCCCATATTCAGAAGGGGCCCTGGCACCCGGACTGTAGCCCCAACCCATGCTCTGCCCACACTTCATTCTGAGGCCCCGCCCCTGCTCGGCCTCTTCCCCCCCGAGGCCCAGCCCATCACTCGCTCCTCTCCACCACCTCCCATCCTCATCGCCTACTCCCTCCTCTCTGCCTCCTCCGCTCCGTGTGAGCAGTGGGCAGGGCCTCAGGGCAGAGTACAGGTGGAATGGGGGGCAGGGCCACAGTCCGGGCACCAGGGCCCACAAAAGATTAATCCAGCCCTGGCCTCAGGGACATATAGGTAGTGTATATATATATATATATATATATTTTGTGTGGATGCAGCCCACATAACACATAGAGAGCAGCAAGTGCAGCCCACAATGGTAAATAGGTTGAAAACCACAGATCTAGCTGATCTCCGGTATATCACACATTGTCCAATTTCAAACCAGTGACTCCTGTATTGAACCCAACAACCGGTATCTGACTAAAGCAGGTCTTCCAGAAGGCATCCGCTCTGGATTGGAAGGAATCAAAAGATGGAGAATCCACCGCTTCCCTTGGTAGTTTGTCCTACTGGTTAATCACGCTCACATTTTTATAAAAGTGTCTTATTTCTAATTTGAATTTGTCTGGCTTCAGCTTCCAGCCATGGTTCTTGTTACGCTTTTCTCTGACAGATGAAAGAGCCCTTCAGGATCCAGTATTTTCTTCCTGTGGAGGCACTGAGCCTGTCACACCTGAACAGGTTGGGCTGGGGTCTTTCTGGGCCAAGACGCAGACAGACGCTTTCCTGCATGTCAGCCACTCTGAGGGCATCACATTACCCAACACCTGCCCAATCCTGCCCTGCTCCCTGGGCTGCAATGGGGATGGTTCCCTGACTGGGCTGGCAGGACAAGCCGTGTGTTGCCATGTCACTCAGGGTACTCTGATACCAGGCAAGCCTTAGGGAAGGGTTTCTGGGCACCTACCAGCAGCTTCTCACTTTGCATCTCCTCATCAGCTTTGATTTCTTCTCTCTCTTTTATCAGACAGGCCAGCCGCTCTTGTGACATATCCTGGAAGAAGCAGGGGTGGGAGCCAGGTGTAAGAGGGTTTGATTTTACAGACAGTGTCACAGCTGCCAGATTTCAGGGACCTCTCTGCCCCACAGTATCCCTGGCACACACTCACACAGATCCTAAGTAAGTATTTGGCCCTTAGCTTTCTTGCTTTAAAGCACTGATACTCAGACTGAGGCTCGAGAACCGCAAGCGGCTCTTCAATGTGTCTCCTGCGGCTCTTTGCAGCACATGATAGTAAAACACTGTGTGATTTCATTATTAACCAATCTAAGTTATTAACCAATCAGGATGCTTTTATTCTGTTATTAACCAATGATATTATTAACTTGCACTAAGTTATTAACTTATTTGCTTTGAGAATTATATATATATATAAGGCTATCCTTGAATCGCACGATGATTGTCATATAATTGCGGCTGTGTTGCAGACAAGACATGGAAAATCGCAGAAAAGTAATAATGGACCTTTATTAATTGCAGTAACTTGGAAAAGCCGGCTGACAGCAGAAGCCCTGGCCACCCATAGCTGATAGCGGGAGTCTTGGCTGCCTGGGGCTGACAGCTGGAGCCCTGCCATGCGTGGGGATGACAGCCGGAGCCCCGGCCGCCCAGGACTGTCAGTGAGGCTGACTGTTAAAAGATAACATACATACACCTGAATTCAGCATTAAAATTGTAGTGGAAGTCTAATATTGTGGGATCCACAATTTCCGTAAAATCGTAAATTAAGTAGGGATATATATATAATATTTCCCCTGTCATGCTGTTTAAATATGACTATATAGTACTCTAGTAAATGAAACAATGAATTCACACAACTGTGGCTCTTTTGGTTAATAGTGATCACTAATTTGGCTCCTAAACCATTGACTATCACTGCTTTAGAGCTACAGCAGATGGGAGAGGGGATGGCAATCAGGGGGCTGGATTGTTCATACAGAAACAGAGAGAACTGGAAGTAGTAATGATACAGCACAAAAGCACAGCTCCAAAACCCGCCAACCCTCCCCTCCTCAACATCCCCCCACCCCAGTTCCATCCTTCCCAACTCCCTGACATGCCCCCAAGACCAGCTCCAAATATTGCCACACACCCCAAATATTCTCCAGAGACCCTGGGTGCACACCATCAATGTATCCCACATCCCCATCACCCCGAAGCCAAATACCCCCCCAACCAAAATCCCAGCTCTTAAAACCCCCACATGTTCAATTCCCCCCCCTCCACCACCACCTGTACTCACATCCTGGCTCCAAGCAAACACCCCCACATAAAGATGACCCACTGTGAATATCCGCTTATTTTCAGAGGTGGGGGGAGGGGCTGGGACTTAGCACCATGCTCTGCGGTAGTCATTGGGCTATAGCTCCCCGCCTGCATCTCCCGACCCCAGGCTCAGTCTCTTCCTGGTTCAGTCACACTAACCCTGCAGCAAGGGCTGTTCTTTCTAGTTTGTGACCTGCGCCCATCGCGTCTCACCTTAGTGCCTTGGGTCATTCCCCCTTCTGGGCCCCATGGGGGGAACTCAGGGTCCCTGGGGCAAACCACGGAGATGGGTTCCTGATCCCCTTGGCAGGACAGTGTCAGCACTTCCCTGGGTCTACCTCATGTCCCACTTCTTCTCGCTCCTCTCCCCCACCCCATGCACTGAGCTGCCTGATGATTCCCGTATGGCCAGCTCTTCTGATTTATTCAAGTCTCATGATATATTGTGATTTTTCCCCTAAGGCCCCAGAACCTGGAGTCGTGTGAGTACACCAGACTCTCAGCTTTCACTTTCTACAAAAATTAAGTTTCTCGTCTTTATGGTTGCAATTAAAAAGCATCAACATGGTGAACCCTCAAGGCTCAAAAGCCAGAAAGAAAATAAAAAAGGGTGACCATACATTCTGTTTTGGCCAGGACAGTCCCCTTTTTTAAGCCGTGTCCCGCCTGTCCCAACTTTTTTGGCAAAAATGGGCATTTGTCCCCTTTGCTCTTGCCTGCTTGATCAGATGGAAAGAGCAAACGGGACAAATGCTCACTTTTGTCAAAAAGAGGGATGCGGCGGAATGTGTGGTGGGGAGGCAGGGCTCAGGCAGGTAGCTGGAGCCAGCACCGTGCCATTTCCCATTTTCCCTTTGGGAAATATGGTCACCCGAAAATAAAGAGATCTCTACGTGTGTTGTTGTTTTTTTAAATCTCATGATTCTTAAACCAATCTCTTGATTCTCGAATGCTTCAGTGGGCAATAGCGTCATCCCCACCATCTGCAGGGAACTTTGGAGGAGGAGCCAAGGCGCCACAGGAAGGAAGCCTATGGCAGCAGTCAGTCTGTGTGCACATGGCTAGCATGCCAGCTACAGCAGCAGCACTTCTGTAAATACTTCTCTGCCAAAGCGCTAGCTCGGTTTTACATGCCTGGAGTCCAGCTCACGTTATTATTACCCAGTATGTGGCACATGAAACATGCAGGACGGGCTTCTGGCATCTAGGACAGGAAGGGCTCCACTCCGGCTCCTCCAGGGGGTCTGAGTTGCAGGCCCGCGGGCAGATGTTGTGCCCGCAGCTGGCATCTATGAAATATTCCAGGCACACGGGGCAGGAGGAGAGCGTATCTTCCAGGCTCGGCACTAGGCTCCCGTTACCGGCCATGGCCGCTCCGCACATACAAAGGGCTCTAGTCTCTGCTTGGGTTGGGGATGGGGGGGAGAGAGGGGGTGGAGGCGAGGTTGTGGTGGGAAATGGAGAGGCGTCTCCTCGCCCGGGATTGGCTCATGTCCTGGGGGCCCCCGCCAGGGTCTTTGTGACACGGGAGCATTGAGACAAAATTCAGCCTGGAAGGGAGAGAAAACACCCAGATCCCAGGCAGCCGGGTCTGCAGATCCTTTGGGGGTGGGGGAGGAGAGAGCCAGGCTGGGGAGACTGGAAGGGGAGCAGCAGGGCTGGGGAGACCAGACGCCTGGGTTCTAACCCCAGGGTCTGGGGAGTTCGGGTCCAACCCGGGAAAGCCCCAGGGGGCGGTTGCAGCCCGAGTTGATATGGAGGGACGCACAGGAAGGGACTGGTGTGGGAGG
Source organism: Trachemys scripta elegans (assembly GCF_013100865.1). Taxonomy (NCBI): domain Eukaryota; kingdom Metazoa; phylum Chordata; order Testudines; family Emydidae; genus Trachemys; species Trachemys scripta. The sequence continues at coordinate 4,855,664 of NC_048311.1, read as the reverse complement.
AAGGGGGGAGGAGAGGAAAGAAGAGAGGGATCAGAGACTGGGCAGCATCCCCTTGCCTGGGAGCTGCTCATCAGCAGGGCTCTTAGAAGAAGCTGCTGCTGCTGCTTCTGCCTCCCTTGGGAGCCGGGGCTGAGCCGCTGATGCTCCCCTCCCATCTCTGTCTGTGCTGGGGAGAGACCTGCATTAACCCTCCTCTGTGCCCAGCCGGGGGACTTTCTGCGGGGGCTGGAACCAGCCCCTGGGGCAGCCCCGGGCTCTGCCGCCACCAGCCCCTGAGCCGGAGCCTGCAGGTGAGGGGAGAGACCCCGGGGAAAAGGGCTGGGGCCGGGCAGGAAAGTGACTCTGCACCAACGGCCCCTGGGAATCTGCTCCCTTGTTTAATGCACCTGCAGGAGGGATTGGGGCTATCTTAACAGCATGACTGCTGTTGCTGGTCTCAGTCTGCCCTGAGCACTGATCAGGATCTATCCCAGGGGCAAAGCTGGGGGATGGTGACTTCAGATGGGGAAATTGGGGAGGAAGACGAGGGACTTAAGGGGCACTATCAACAGATTCCCCCCCCCCAAAGGGGGTGTCCCATTTTTGTCTGAGGAAGGGTAGAGTTGTCAGGAAGCTTAAGAGTGAACAATATGACAGAGAAGTAGAGAGACAGTGTGAAATGTGGTCAGTTTAACAATCTCTGCTGTTAGGTGAACAACAGGGGAGAGGTGAAGGGGTGACACACAGGAGAGGGAAGAGTGTGTGTGCAGTAGTGATGGGTGGGAGGGGGGTTAAATGTGCAGCGGCTGTCAAAAAAGCAACCAGTATGTTGGGAATCATTAGGAAAGGGATCTCACAAAACTGGGTGACGGCAACAAAATGGAAGATGAAATTCAATGTTGATAAATGCAAAGTAATGCACATTGGAAAACATAATCCCAACTATACATATAAAATGATGGAGTCTAAATTAGCCGTTACCACTCAAGAGAAAGATCTTGGAGTTATTCTGGATAGTTCTCTGAAAACATCCACTCAATATGTATCTGAAGTCAAAAAAAGCAAACAGAATGTTGGGAATCATTAAGAAAAGGATAGATAATAAGATAGAAAATATCATATTGCCTTTATATAAATCCATGGTATGCACACATCTTGAATACTGCATGCAGATGTGGTCACCCCATCTCAAAAATGATGTATTGGAATTGGAAAAGGTTCAGAAAAGAGCAACAAAAATGTTTAGGGGTATGGAACAGCTTCCATACAAGGAGATACTAATGAGACTGGGATTTTTCAGCTTGGAAAAGAGACAACTAACGGAGGATATGATTGAGGTATATAAAATCATGACTGGTGTGGAGAAAGTAAATAAGGAAGTGTTATTTACTCCTCATAACACAAGTAGGGGTTACCAAATAAAATTAATAGGCAGCAGGTTTAAAACAAAAAAAAAGGAAGTATTTCTTCACACAATGCACAGTCAACCTGTGGAACTCTTTGCCAGAGGATGTTGTAAAGGACAAGACTATAACAGGGTTCAAAACAGAACTAGATAAGGTAATGGAGGATTGATCTCATCAATGGCTATTAGCCAGGATGGGCAGGGATGGTGTCCCTAGCCTCTGTTTGCCAGAAGCTGGGAATGGGAGACGGAATGGATCACTTAACTTATCTGTTCTGTTCATTCCCTCTGGGGCACCTGGCATTGGCCATGATTGGAACACAGGATACTGGGCTAGATGAACCTTTGGTCTGACCTAGTATGGCCGTTCTTATGTTCTTATTCTTCATTTACAAATATAACCCCATTGCCAACCTCTCTAAGAGAAGCTGTGGGGTCCCCTCAAATTTTGCTTTGATAGATAAACCTTTCTAGTTGTGAAGTGCCAGCAGGGAAGTGTTTGCTCTATCATACACATCAGGAATAAAAGGACTTGGACTGTGTTACTTTCTTCCTACCTGGTAAAAATGTTACCCACCCATCCCCACTGAAATGATCTGCACAGCTCCCTCGGGAGGATGGGGGCCTTCAGTGGTTACTCCTTATCAAGGGCACATCAGAGTAGGAGGATCCTGTTCAGCTGTTAAAGGAATATTTCTGCTGCCAGATAGTCTGTATTTTTTTTAAAAAATCTTTATCACTCACTTCACTTCATAATAGCTTCAAAAATTATGTTTGACGGGGGAGAAAACGCCTATCACATTTCAGACTCTCATGCTTCGGAAAAGTCTGTGTTTCTCTAAATAATATTTCTGTTGGACACACCCATGCTTTCATAACTGCCTGAAAAATAGCAATGTCTCACTGGAGAGAATAGGCCAGTCAGATTTTTATCCCCCAAAATGTAAATTTCAGACCATAATGTGCATAAATTCCCTTTCTCGTCAGCATTTTATTTGTTAGTGTCACCAACTAGTGGGATGTAATTAGAGCTTTATCAGGCACATAGTTGTGACCAAATCCTGCCTGACAGTTGCTGAACTATAATTCAGACAAGGCAATGAGATGGACATTAAGTTGGACATTAGGAAAAACTTCCTGACTGTCAGGGTGGTTAAGCACTGGAATAAATTGCCTAGGGAGGTTGTGGAATCTCCATAATTGGAGAATTTTTAAGAGCAGGTTAGACAAATACCTGTCAGGGATGGTCTAGATAATACTTAGTCCTGCCACGAGTGCAGGGGTCTGGACTAGATGACCTCTCAAGGTCCCTTCCAGTTCTATGATTCTATGTACCCACAATTTTTAAAGGTTACCTAAAAAAACAATTGGGTTTGTGACCAATTTCCCCCACTTGTGCTGAATGAAAAAAGACCTGAAAGAGACTTTGGTTTTCTTCTTTTTTATTAAATATTAGAAGTACACAAGTATTCTAATATTTTCTAAAAGACTCTATGGACAACTGAAGAACTATTAGATTTACAAAATGCAGGGAACATAGCAAAGGAAACATGATTTTATCCCATGCTTTTTTTTTAAAGTATCAGTCACTGTAGTTAAAGCTGTGTGAAACTGGAATTTTATGGAAAATTCTGTGATTTTTAAATTTGTTCCAAATCAGAAAGAAATGTCAAAACTTGGTATTTCCCGTGACTGGACACAATATTCCAGTTGAGGCCCAATCAGCGTGGAATAGAGCGGAAGAAGTATTTCTCGTGTTTTGTTTTCAACACCATGCTAATACATACCAGAATGATGTTTGCTTTTTTTGCAATAGTGTTACACCATTGACTCATATTTAGCTTGTAGTCCACTATGACCCCCAGATCCCCTTCCGCAGTACTCCTTCCTAGACAGTCATTTCCCATTTTGAATGTGTGCAAGTGATTGTTCCTTCCTAAGTGGAGTACTTTGCATTTGTCCTTATTGAATTTCATCCTATTTACTTCAGACCATTTCTCCAGTTTGTCCAGATCATTTTGAATTTTAATCCTATCCTCCAAAGAACTTGCAACCCCTTCCAGCTTAGTATCGTCCGCAAACTTTATAAGTGTACTCTCTATGCCATTATGTAAATCATTGATGAAGATATTGAAGAGAACTGTACCCAGATATGATCCCTGTGGGACCCTACTTGATACGCCCTTCCAGCTTTACAGTGAACCACTGATAACTACTCTCTGGTGATGGTTTTCCAATCAGTTATGCAGTCACCTTATAGTAGCTCCATCTAGGTTGTATTTCCCTAGTTTGTTTAGGAAAAGGTCATGCAAGACAATATCAAAAGCTGTATTACTGTCAAAATATACCACATCTACTGCTTCCCCCCATCCACAAGGCTTGTTACCCTGTCAAAGAAAGCTATCAGGTTGGTTCTTGATAAACCCATGCTGACTGTTACTTATCACATTATATTCTAGGTGTTTGCAAATTGATTGCTTAATTATTTGCTCCATTATCTTTCCCAGTACTGAAGTTAAGCTGACTGGTCTGTAATTCTCCGGGTTGTCCTAATTTCTCCTTTTATAGATTGGCACTATAACTGTCCTTTTCCAGTCCTCTGGAATCTCTCCTGTCTTCCATGACTTTTCAAAGATAATCGCTAATGGCTCAGATATCTCCTCAATCAGCTGCTTGAGTATTCTAGGCTGTATTTAATCAGGCCCTGGTGACTTGAAGACATCTAACTTGTCTAAGTAATTTTTAACTTGTTCTTTCCCTATTTTAGCCTCTGATCCTACTTCATTTCCACTGGCATTCATTATGTTAGGCATCCAATCGCTACTAACCTTTTTGATGAAAACTAATACAAAAATGTAATTTAGCATTTCTGCCATTTCCCCATTTATAGTTATTGTTTTGCTCCCCTCGTTGAGTAATGGGCCTATCCTGTCCTTCATCTTCCTCTTGCTTCTTATGTATTTGTAGAATGTTTTCTTGTCACCCTTTGTCTCTAGTTAGTTTAATCTCACCTTCCTAATTTTGTCCTTACATGTTTGTGTTATTTGTTTATATTCATGCTTTGTAATTTGACCTAGTTTCCACTTTTTGTAGGACTCTTTTTTGAGTTTCGGAAAATTGAAGATCTCCTGGTGAAGCCAGGGTGGTCTCTTGCCATACTTCCTATCTGTCCTACACATCTGAGTATCTGAATATCCACAGGGCTTCAATAGTCACAGACTCCTTGTGTCCCCTGCCTTGGGCTGGTTCCCTCCCCTGAGGTTCTCTGGCCTTCTGCAGTGTTGTGACAAGTGGCTTATTATCTGCTCTCTGACCAAGTAATCAATTCCCCATGTTTGGGGATCCCTAAGTTTATTCCAGGAGACACACAGCACATTTCCCTCCAGTCACTAGGCTTTCCCATGGGGTCTTCATGAACATTTTCCCATCTTTGAGGATGAAATGTCCCTCCTGCAAAGAAAGAGGCTGGATGGGACCAGGTGGGATGTTCTCTCTGGGAAATGGTCAATGGAGCTATAACAAGCTCTGATAATCACCCCTTTCCATCCTATGAGCAGGACCTCCGGTCCCCCGAATACCTCACTAGACCTCATTTACCACATGGACCACGGGGAAGAACCCAGTGCCCCAGACCTTCAAGATTCTTCAGAAAAGGAGACACTGAGCGACTCCCACCCAGGTGAGGAATAAGTCAGACCAAACCCCAAAACTTCCAATGCCCCTGTAAGCTCTCTGACCCCTGCCTCTTCTCAGCTCAGTCAGAAAAATAGCTAGCAGGTGTCATATCCTCATGGCAGATGTCACTCATGGCCTCTCATCCATCCTGACTGGGACCAGCCAGTAATGACCTCTCCTCCATGTTCAGATGGGCTGAGGAGGCAGAATTGGTCCCTCTGCACCTTCTCCTTCGCTGGCTGGGTATTGAGCTTATCAGCTGGTTTGGTTTGGTTTGGTTTACCCGTATTTGCCATTCACCTTTGCAGCACAGGGAATGACTCACGTCTGGATTCAGAAGGGAGCTGATGGGTTCAGAAGGGAGAATGAATATGACAGACCTCAGCAGGAATGTCCCGAGCGAATGGAACTGCATGAGATGTTATCAGGAAGCGCCAAAGGGGAACTTTCCCAGAATCGTGAAAAGGAAAAAGCCAGTGAGAGTCAGTCTTATAAATGCCCCGACTGTGGGAAAAGCTTCCACTGGAGCTCACGCCTTGCCATAATCAGCGAATCCACACAGGAGAGAAGCCACATAAGTGTGCCGACTGTGGGAAAGGCTTCAATTGGCGGGCACAGCTTATCACACATCGGAGATGCCACACGGGAGAGAAACCCTTTACATGCGAAGACTGCGGGAAAAGCTTCATGCGGAGCTCCAGCCTTACTGAACACAAGAGAATACACACGGGAGAGACACCTTACAAATGCGACTATTGCGGGGAAAGATTTGCCTGGAGCTCAGCCCTCGCTGTACACAGGAGAAGCCACGCGGAAGGGGAACCCTATCGATGTAAAGATTGTGGGAAAAGCTTCTGCATGAGCTCGGATCTTAGTAAACATAGAAGAGTGCACACAGGAGAGAGACCCTATAAATGCCCCGACTGTGGGAAGAGCTTCAGAGTGAGCTTAAACCTCACGGCACATCGGAGGATCCACACCGGAGAGAGACCCTATAAATGCCCTAAATGTAAGCAAAGCTTCCGGCAGAGCTCCACCCTTCTTAAACATCAGAGACTACACTTGAAAGAGAGGCCCTATAAATGCCCTGAGTGCGGGCAAAGCTTCTGTGTCAGCTCAGCCCTGACTGTTCATCGGAGAATCCACACAGGAGAGAGACCTTACAGATGCAAAGGCTGTGGGAAAAGCTTCAGGAACAGCTCATCCCTTATCACCCTTCAGAGGATCCACACGGGAGAGAAACCCTATAAATGCCCCGACTGCGGGAGGAGTTTCAGCCAGCGCTCAGCCCTATCTGCACACAGGAGCATCCACACAGGAGAAAGACCCTATAAATGCGACTGTGGGGAAAGCTTCATTGTGAGTGCTGACCTTCTCAAGCATCAGAGAATCCACACGTTAGAGAAACTCTACAATTGCAAAGACTGTGGGAAAAGCTTCTGTTGGAGCACCAACCTTGCTGCCCACAGGAGGATCCACAGGGGAGAGAAACCTTATAAATGCCCTGACTGTGGGAAAAGCTTCACGGGTAGCTCAACCCTTATTACGCATCAGAGACTGCACACGGGAGAGAGACCCTATAACTGCTCTGATTGCGGGAAAAGGTTCAGTCAGAGCTTAGCCCTTACTAAGCATCGGAGAATCCACACAGGAGAAAGACCCTATAACTGTTCTGACTGCGGGAAAAGCTTCACCAACAGCTCCCATCTTATTAGACATCAGACAACCCACACTGGAGAGAGACCCTATAAATGCCTGGAATGCGGGAAAAGATTCAGGCAGAGCTCAGCCCTTGTGAAACATCGGAGGCTCCACATGGGAAACACTGTAAATGTCGACCTTACAGAGAATGCTCAGACCACCAGTGAAGCCAGGCGGGATGGGAACCCATGATGGACCGTGATTGGAACTCTGCAGCATTAAAAAAATTGCAGTAAACCTCACTGGAGCATTGTGGCGGAGAGGTCTGTCTGTGCGGGGGAAGCACCAGAGGGGGGATGATGCTGGGTGCTTTGGGAATGGGGCTGCAGGAAGCAGAGGGAGGCTTGAGGCAGGTGAATCAGTTATTTGGGGTTTGTAGGGAGAGAGCTGGGATCCCGGGGGTGGGGGGAGGAGGGTGTTTTTCGTGCAGTCTGTAATTCCCTGAGTTACCCAAGCTCATTGCGGCAACATCTGGCAGGAGTGGAGGTGTCTGGCGATATGGGCTTTAGAGTTCTCTCTAGTCTCTATGGGTCAGTTCTATGGCTCACTAGGGCCAGAGACTGGATTTCCCGTCTGCAGGGAGCTGAGATGCTGAGTCAGGGTACCAGGGCTAAGAAGCAAACACAGATCTGGACCTGATCCTTTCAGGTGTGACCAGACCCGTCCCTAGGGGGGAGCCTAAGAGCCCATTCAGCACTGCCCACCCGTCACACAGTCTCCTGACTCCTGCAGTGACCAGAGACCCCCCTCAAGCCCCTCCATGCTGCCCCTTATGTCTGGTACTCCCGGCCAACCCCCTGCATATTCAGAACCCTCCTCACATCCCACTCCTTCTTAGTATCCCCCGAATCCCACTCAGCTCTGACAGAGACTCCAGACCCCTCCCCATGGGACCCCTAGCAATAAGTCATATGTGACAAGGGACAAGGGGGAAACTCTGAATCAGAACCACATGGGCCCTCCAGACCCATCCCAGTGAGCTGGGCAAATAACAGAGAAGGGTGGAGGGCAGAGGAGGAGAATGGTGCGAAGGGCAAGAGTGGGGAAGGCCCCAACTCTAAGAGCAGAGGGATAAGGCAAGGCTAAAAATCCATCTGGTCACCCTCTTTCCCCCATCTACTGCAGTGTTCTGTATGGGGACAATAGAAACTCTCCCTGTCCCACCCAACCCCCCCCCCCCCCCCCCCACACACACACACAGGATGTCCCCAGGGGAATAAAAGCCTCCACTGGATTGGAAATACTGACCCTGCTGTAAATTTACCTTATTCCGTGGTTCCCATGAATCTGAACCCCCTGGACTTCCTGTGTTTGCTTTGGTGACCCAACCCTGATGTGACACAGGAGTCTCTCCAGACTCCTTTGTCTGGAATAAGGAGTAAAAAAATGGCCTTTAAGGGAGTTGGAGACCTCCTGAGAAGTCTCTTTGAGGCTTCATTTCCCCCAGCCGGGGTTGTCATGTTCTGCAGATTCTGCTGACTTCACTTGGTGCTGTAGCTGCTCAGCACTTTCTGAAAATCAGGCTGAAGGTGTTTCCAGCTAGGGACCTCCAGTGCCCACTTCTGACAAACTGGCCAAGGGATCTCTCAGAGGGGAGAGAACATTGTCCTTGTCTAAAGGCTAGAATGATGGGCTCTTGCTGCACATCAGAGACCCTACCTGGGAGAGATCTTGCCCCTGATCTGGATGCTGAGAAAGACTCAGTACTTGGGCAGCTCTTACAACTCAGCTGAGACTTCACAGGAGTAGAGGGGTTTGTCCCTGGGGAGCAGTAGCCCTGAGCAGGGTGGGGTCAAGCCAGCTGCCAGAGTCAGGGGAGGCACCAGGGGTGCAACAGTCTTGAGGAAAGGGGACAGAGACACTTGTCTCCCCAGGAAACAGCAGCTTGAGTTTCCTTGAGGAGGGGTTCCTGCAACCCCAGCTCTGCCCTTGGGCAGTTGGTTGGCTGGGGATGGAGGTTGTGGTTAGATGTTCGGCTGTGTGTGTGTGTTGTTCCTGTGTGCTGCCCCAGCTCTGCGCAGACAGCCAGTATAGCAGACCTCAAGCGAACTGCCCAATGACCACAAGATCCGTTAAGGGACAAAGGCACCAGGCCAGGTTTATTGTCGAAAAACACGGTATTAGTATCTCACAGACTCTACCGGACCACTAATACATGTATGCCCGTAACAATGGACCAGCTCAGTGAACAGCGGGACTTTCCATTCCTCCCTAGCCCAGACAAAGATACTCCCTCTGAGATACATCTTTATACCCCGATACAAACAAGTTAGTACTGCCTCTGACAGTTACTGCCCCCTGACGTGGGGAGTTATTATCCATCACCTTGTACATGTTGGTTCGATCAAAATATCTCTATTATGTACTGTCATCCTGACCTTATCTTTTAGGAGGGGTCAGTGTGTTCCTGTTATCCTTGGGGAATGTTTTTGTACCATCCTTGATATTGGGATATTCTGGTACCATTTGATATTGGGATGTGTTTGCGTAAGCACTCTGTAATTAGCACTTCTTAGGAATGTGTGTTTCTGCAAATCAGCCCTGTCCTTGCCAGATTCTGTGAGCAGGTTCTGCCTCATACCAGGCCTCTGTTTCAAGAGCTTATGTCTCAGGTACTCTTCCTACTACATTGCTGAGCTGGGTGAGGTGGGTATGAAAGGGGCATTTACAGGTGAGTTAGGGTGCATGTCCATTTGCACCAGCTGAGGAGAGACCCATGGTTTGCAGAAACTAATCGGGTTGGTTAAATGCCAGGATATGACGCCATTTGTCTCTTAAAGATTCTTACTATGACTTAGACGCTCTGTCTTAAAGCACCAAGAGAACATAGTTATGATCAATAAGCAATTTATTATGGAAGAAAAAACAGACCAAACCAGCCACTAAATAGTGTGTTTACTTTGGTTATAGTCTCCTCTGGTGTCTCCCTTGGGGAGAATTTCAGCAGAGAATGCACCGTCTCTGACAGTGAGACTGGCTTCCTATAGGGGGCACGCTTCTCTAGCAGAGCTGAAACAGGAGACAGCAATTCCCAAATCAGTAGGTGGATCCTGTCCAATTAGCAGAGAGGATCCAGATACTTTATTGCTGGCAAAGGAAAGTTTGTTGAAAGCGAGTCTCACTAAATGTATAACTTATTCTATTAGCCATCTTTCAGGGCTCTTTGTTCAGAGGTCCCAATGCTGCAAACACCTGAGTGCAAGTCAGTTAAATCAAAGGGACAAGTTATGTAGGTAAAGTTAAGCAGGTACATGTAACCCTTCTGCCAGGTGGAGTCGGCAGCCAGGTTGAATAGCTAGGGGTTCCTCTTCAACAATACAACACAAAACCGGCTCCAGCCCCTGCCCAGTAACCTGGGACAATTACATACCATCCCTGGGCACCTGTAAGAGGCAAAACTTCCCCTCTCACAAGCACTGAGTCTGTGTGTAGAAAAGAAACTTTTAATAAAAGGAGGGATGTCCCCGGCATTAATTTGGGAAAACGCTGCAAGCAGGATTCATAAACAAAACCATGAGCCAAACATCCACCCCAAAGTATGCTGGGCTGTGTCCTTTGGCCTCAGGTTCTTAATTCCAGCAACCAAAAGTTCCTTTAACGTGCCCCTCCCTTCTCCCTCCAGGGCACCCCACTCACAGTGGTCGTCCTTGGTCAGGGAAGACCCAGAGTTCAGAGGTGCATCTGCGTGAGCTCACTTCTCACCCTGGCAGGGCGGCCGACAGAGTGGAGTGGTGGGCGGCTGGTGGAGCAGAGCGAGCACCTAGACAGCAGAATGAGCAAGGTGCCTCCCCGACTACCACCTCAACAGCACCAAGAAAAGATGCAACGACATGCTCAGCAGATGTAAAATGACCATTGAATGTGCTATTGGTAGACTGAAGGGGCACTGGCTTTGTTTAATCACAAGATGGGACTTCTGTGAGAAAAATATCTCAATGGTTAGTTGCCGACTGTATCCTGCATAATTTTTGTGAAGCAAAGGGGGAAAAGTTGCAGCAGGGGTAGAAGTGGAGTGGCCATCTGCAGCATTTGAACAGCCAGACACTAATGCTATTAGAATATCTCAACACAGAGCTATACAGCTCAGGAAGGCTTTGAAAGAGCGCTTTAATCATGAGCCACAGTAATGGGCTGTGGTGCACGGTGCTGTACCTGGCCCTTCTGTTTTGGGGCCAGTTAGGCATGGTGTGGTGCTTGGTTTACATCTATGAATAGAACACTGACAATGCAATTTTGTGATGCTTGCTGTACCTTTATGATACACTGTTTGTCGCTGATCTTATGAGTTGTGTCGCAGTGTACGACAATATGTAAGTGGGTGCTTTCACTACTGTCAGGCATTGTGCAACATACGTTGGGGACTAATAAAGATTAATTGCTTTCCAAACAATACAGTTTTATTGAGCAATGAAAACACTAACATTTATTTGCAAATTAAAAGTAAATACGTTAAAACCTTAGTACATGTCTAGAACAGAGCTTAAAGAAGGGGAAGGAACATTCATGTCCAGTTTAGCTACACATACACTGACCTGTTGAGAGCTACGGTTGATGTATGTGATGCTGTGGTTGTCCTTAATGTCCCCCGGAGTGGTAGGGCTACGGATGCAGCCCCTGATGTCATGTGGAATGTTGAGGAGGGGTGTAGGGAGGTGCTATCCTGGAGTTCTCCATGGGCTGCAAAGGGAGGCGAGCCTGTGTTTGTTGAAGTTGTAGGTCCACAAGAGTCTGCAGCATCTGTGCTTGCTGCCAGAGAAGCCCAAGTATGTCCTAGTGCATCTCCCTCTGCTTTTCCTGCGCCTTTCTCCTGTCCACTCTTTCCTTCATCACACAGTCTACAATATTCATCCTACAGGCCCTCTGTTCACCATCGGATGCAGCACTGGCTTGCAGGATCTCACTGAACATGTCATCCTGAGTTCTCTTCTTTCTCCTACTTATCTGGCTCAGGTGTTGTGCAGGTGTGAAAGGGGAACCCCTCAAGGGGGGCAGTAGGTCTGGATAAAACACACAGAGGCACAATTGTCACAACAGAAAGTGGAAGTTGAGATTCAGAACTCCCTTCCTTCGCTCCCCTGATATTTTAAACAAGACATGCTTATTGACACTTCCGCTTGGGAGTGCTTGTGCACCACGCTTCTCACAGCACCAGCCATGGTGCGTATGGCTCACTTGGGGAGAGGGAAACAAGGAGGGAATTGCTTGGTAGCACGAAACTGAGTATACTGGCACCGTTTCCCATAGGTGGGTGTGATTTTAGCTGGTATCTCACTCCTGAGGGTAACAAAACCACCCGGGCCCATAGGCCACTAGCCAGTTTACCACAGTTGGGTGAAAGTGTCCTACCATGGAGGAAGAGATAAGACTGACATCTCTAGAAACCTTGGGGAGAAGACTGCGGAGCACCTCTGAGAAAGTTTACTCGAGATCTCTCAGGAGGATTCAAGGGATATCTCCGTGTACATAAACAAACGGCTCCGCTTACGCACCCAGGGGTGCCAGAACGGGGTGGGTTAGGGGGCCATGACCCTTCCACTTTTTACCGGTGGTAAGGGTGAGTGATGGGGGCAGGAGGTGGAGAGAGGAGTGAGCGGGAGGTGGGGTCTTGAGGGGAAGAGGTGTTGCAGGAGTGGGGCCTTGGGGGAAGAGACAGGGCAGGGGCGGAGCTTCGGGGGAACATATGGTGCGGGAGTGGGATCTTGGGGGAAGGGGCATTGTGAGGGCAGGGACTTGGGGGAATGGGCAGCAGAAGGGCAGAGCCTCAGGGACAGCATGGTGTACAGGGCGGGGGCACAGTTCGGGCGCTTGTGGCCCCCCCACTTTTAGGGCGCTTCTGCCACTCCTGTACCCAGCTACCTCTTCTAGCACGAGTAAATTAATGAAAAGTCAGTAGCTGTATCCTGCCAAATTGGGGGTGCCATCACCGTATTGGAAAATAAATTTACACACCTGAAGTTCCTTCCCCTGCATCAGGCTCGACTCTGCTCGACTGCTGGGACTCACTGGACTTCAGTGGAGTCTCAAATAGATCCTGGCTTGTGGCATAGCTGAACCTCCCTGTAGCATGTCCCCTATCCTCCTCCTCTTCCTCCTCCTTGCTGTTCACAGCTGGGACCTGGGACTCAGGTTGCTCGGAAGTATCCACAGTGGTGTGTGAGGTAGTGGTGGGGTATCCGCCAAGTATGGCATGCAGCTCATTGTAAAAGGAGCAGGTCTGTGGCTTGGCACTGGATCGATTATTGGCCTCTCTGGCTTTCTGATATGCCTGCCGCAGCTCCTTTGCTTTCATGCAGTACTGCTGCTGGTTCCTGTCATGCCCATTTTCCTGTATGCCCCATGCAGTCTTCTCAGAGATGTCCACGTTTCTCTGGCTGGTCCATAGCTGTGCTTGCAAAGCCTCTTCTCCCTGTAGGCCCGGGAGATCCAGTCTCTCCTGTCTACTCCAGGCTGGAGTGTGCCTGGAACACGTAGCTGGCATGGTCAGCTGGGCAGTTGCACACAACAACTGAGAGCTCCTAGGTGTGCTCATCACAATGGACAATCAGGAAAAGGTATTTCAAAAATTTGCTGGGCTTTAAAGGGGCAGGTGGCTTCCTGTCTCTGTGACCCCTAGGCAGTGGAGTTCACAATTGTGACCAGAGAGGTCAGCATTGGGCATTGTGGGACAGCTGCTGGAGGAGTGTTTGGCTTGACATAGGTAACACAGTGTCCACATTCCCGTTGCGTTGGCCTCTGGACATCAACCATGTCTCAACGCTGCTCAGGGAGGTGGTGTTACTATGTCAGTGTAAAGTAGAGCTCAGCTTACATTGGTGGGAGACCAAGTGTAGACACCTGCACAATCAGGTCAATGTAAGGTGGTGTATGTCAACCTAACTTTGTAGTATAGACCAGGCCCTGGAGTGAGGCAGGAGCATGCACGCTCAGAGGCAGTGACTTAAGTGCCAAGGGAACTTTTACTGCAAAAACTTAGGTGCTGAGTGAATTTAGTTACCTACTGGGTTTTGTGGGATGCCATCTAACGCTGCGATTTAGGCTTCTAAATCTGGGGTGTCAGTGCCTAACTCACTTTGTAGGTCTGGGCCTAAGTCAATAGCCCACAGTCACACAGTCTGTGGCACAGCAAGGAAAGTAACCCCAGGTCTTCTGCATCCCAAGTTAGCAATCTAACCCTGGACCATGGGCAGAATAGTTGGTGACAATGAAATTTCCTCTGTGTGTGGCACTCACATTTAAATGAGTAACAAAACAAAAAAACAGAAAACAAAACCTAACAACAAAAGAGCATTAAGCTTTATTATCAGTGGAATTGTTTCGCGTATACTTTTATGAAATTTCCATAAATGCCTAAATGATTTTGGATCATGTGTTATCGACTTTCAGTGGCACTTTGACTACTAAGTCACTTCTGAGCTTTTGAGAATTTAACACTTAGGCCTGGTCTACACTACGAGTTTAAGTTGAATTTAGCAGCGTTAAATCAAATTAACCCTGCACCCGTCCACACAACGAAGCCATTTACTTGGACATAAAGGGCTCTTAAAATCAATTTCTGTACTTACTCCTCCCCGATGAGGGGAGTAGCGCTGAAATCGACATTGCCGGTTCGAATTAGGGTTAGTGTGGATGCAATTGGACGGTATTGGCCTCCAGGAGCTATCCCACAGTGCACCATTGTGACCGCTCTGGACAGCAATCTGAACTCAGATGCACTGGCCAGGTAGACAGGAAAAGCTCCACGAACTTTTGAATTTCATTTCCTGTTTGCCCAGCGTGGAGCGCACAGGTGACCACGCAGAGCTCATCAGCACAGGTAACCATGCAGTCCGAGAGTCGAAAAAGAGCTCCAGCACGGACCATATGGGAGGTACTGGATCTGATCGCTGTATGGGGAGACAATTCCGTGCTAGCAGAACTACGTTCCAAAAGACGAAATGCCAAAACATTTGAAAAAATCTCCAAGGGCATGATGGAGAGAGGCCACAATAGGGACTCACTACAGTGCCGCATGAAAGTTAAGGAGCTCAGACAAGTTAACCCGAAAACCACAAAACCACAGCACTCAACGGACTTTGCTTGGTATGGGAAAGGAGGGGGCTGCTTTTATGAAGGTTGCAGAAGCCAAAAGACAATGGCTTACTATGGCCACATGCAAGCTGAATTCTGTTGCCCGGTCCTGCGTCTGTGATCTCTAACACCAAAGCCGCAGGCACTCAATATTAAGATGCAAAATGCGACCTTGTACCGAAATCACATGTGCTATGTAATGTGAATAGTGTTGTTCACCATGAAAGAGTATACCCATTGTTCTGTAAAATGTATCTTTTTAAATACTTCTCTCCCTTTTTTCCCTCCCGCAGCTGCAAATTTTTCAAGTCTCCCTCCTCCGGCCCAAAGGCTATCTCAGATAAGGGGGCAAAAAAACACACACAAGATGAAATGTTCTCTGAGATCATGCAGTCGACCTGCAATGAAAGAGCTCATCTGAATGAGTGGAAGGACACAGTATCACAGTACAGGAAAGCGGTCAATGAATGTGAATACAGGAGGGATGAACGTGAGGACAGGAGGGATGAACATGAGGACAGGAGGGATGCTCAAGATGAGAGGTGGCGGCAGGAAGATCAGAGGAGGCAGGATGCAATGCTGGGGTTACTGCGTGATAAAACGGACATGCTCCGGCATCTGGTGGAGCTTCAGGAACAGCAGCAGGATCACAGAGTGCTGCTTCAGCCCTTGTATAACCGCCCTCCCCATCCCCAAGTTCCATAGCCTCCTCACCCAGATGTCCAAGAACATGGGGGGGGGGGGGGCGGGGAAAGGCTCCGTGCATCCTGCCACTCCACCCCAGTGGACAGCCCAAGCAAAAGGCTGTCATTCAACACGTTTTGAAGTGGCCTTTTCCTTCCCTCCTCCCCTCCTCCTACACCCCACCCAGGCTACCTTGTCAGTTCTCTCCCTATTTTTATATTCAATTCATAAAGAATACATGGTTTTTAAATGATAGTGACTTTATTTCCTTTGACAGCAAGCTGTGATTAAAGGGGGTAGGGTGGGTGGCTTACAGGGAATGAGTCAATCAAGGGGGCAGGTTTTCATCAAGGAGAAACAAACAGAACTTTCACACCGTAGCCTAGCCAGTCATGAAACTGGTTTTCAAAGCTTCTCTGATGCGCAGCGTTTCCTGATGTGCTCTTCTAATCGCCCTGGTGTCTGGCTGCACGTAATCAGCGGCCAGGCGATTTACCTCAACATCCCACCCCGCCATAAACGTCTCCCCCTTACTCTCACAGAGATTGTGGAGCACACAGCAAGCAGCAATAACAATGGGAATATTGGTTTTGCTGAGGTCTGAGTGAGTCAGTAAAGTGCGCCAGCGACCCTTTAAATGTCCAAATGCACATTCTACCACCATTCTGCACTTGCTCATCCTATAGTTGAACAGCTCCTGACTACTGTCCAGGCTGCCTGTGTATGGCTTCATGAGCCATGGCATTAAGGGGTAGGCTGGGTCCCCAAGGATAATTATAGGCATGTCAACATCCCCAACAGTTATTTTCTGGTCTGGGAAGTAAATCCCTTGCTGCAGCCGTTTAACCAGACTAGTGTTCCTGAAGACGCGAGCGTCATGAACCCTTCACGGCCGTCCCACGTTGATGTTGGTGAAACATCCCTTGTGATCCACCAGGGCTTGCAGCACCATTGAAAAGTACCCCTTGCGGTTTATGTACTGGCTGCCCTGGTGGTTCAGTGCCAAGATAGGGATATGGGTTCCATCTATCGCCCCACCACAGTTAGGGAATCCCATTGCAGCAAAGCCATCCACTATAACCTGCACATTTCCCAGAGTCACTACCTTTGGTAGCAGCAGCTCAGTGCTTGCTTTGGCTACTTGCATCACAGCAGCCCCCACAGTAGATTTGCCCACTCCAAATTGATTCCCGACTGACCGGTAGCTGTCTGGTGTTGCAAGCTTCCACAGGGCTATCACCACTCGCTTCTCAACTGTGAGGGCTGCTCTCATCTTGGTATTCTGGTGCTTCAGGGCAGGGGAAAGCAAGTCACAAAGTTCCATGAATGTGCCCTTATGCATGCGAAAGTTTCGCAGCCACTGGGAATCATCCCACACCTGCAATACTATGTGATCCCACCAGTCTGTGTTTGTTTCCCGGGCCCAGAATCGGCATTCCACGTCATGAACCTGCCCCATTAACACCATGATCTCCAAGGCGCTGGGGCCGGCGTTTTGAGAGAATTTTGTGTCCATGTCCTCATCACTCTCGTTGCCGCGCTGCTGTCGCCACCGCCTCCTTGCCTGGTTTTTCAGGTTCTGGTTCAGCATAAACTGCACGATAATGCGCGAGGTGTTTACAATGTTCATGACTGCTGCCTTGAGCTGAGCAGGCTCCATGCTTGCCATGGTATGGCGTCTGCACAGGTAACCCAGGAAAAAAGGTGTGAAATGGCTGTCTGACATTGCTTTCACGGAGGGAGGAAGGGAAGGAGGGAAGGAGAGAGGGGCCTGACGACATGTACCCAGAACCACCCGCGACAATGTTTTTTGCCCCATCAGGCATTGGGATCTCAACCCAGAATTCCAATGGGCGCGGGAGACTGCGGGAACTATGGGATAGCTATGGGATAGCTACCCACAGTGCAACAATCCGGAAGTCGACGCTAGCCTCGGTACTATGGACGCACACCGCTGAATTAATGTGCTTAGTGTGGCCGCATGCACTCGACTTTATACAATCTGTTTCCAAAAATTGAATTCTATAAAATCAGAGTAATCCTATAGTATTTAAATTATATATAGGCTTGGCAGAATTAGATTCTTTTTTTTAAATTTCAACTGATGATAATATAGATTTTTTTAAACATATTTTTAGATTTTTATAGATTTAAATTTTCACAGTTCAGAATTATGGGGCGGTCAGACAATAATTATTAAATGACAGTAGATATTGTGATTACGAAGTTAAATCTTTACTAACCATTAAAATACATCACATGTTGAAATATACAAAGTAAATATCCTTAAATCACACTCTATAAGTTATCAAGAAGCATTTTTCTTACTTTGCCTACCTGTACATTTAAATAATTATTGATAGAAATATTTGAATTGGTTTGTGTGTGTGCTGTGAAATTATTTACCAACATTTATCAATAAAAATCGAATCCATCCAAGCCTATCACATTCTCTTAGTTTTAGTCCCACTTTTTTCCCTGTACAGATGTTTACATGCCTGTCACAGCGTCACTGCAAACTTTCAGTTTCTTTGTGCTGCCATATTGATAATCATTGTGACCTCTATCAACAGACAGGCTGAACTAGAGCAATTCAAGATTTACATTTCTTATGGCTTTCCACTGGTATACCAAACATACATCCAGAAACACAGGCCTACTAACTAGTTTATTCTGATGAGTAGACAAGTTAAATACTTTACTGGGGCTGCAACAACATAGTCACACCACAGCAAAGTGGACAGTGTGGAAAAATTAAGTTGAGTCATTGATATTTTATGGTGAATGAGTTTTCACGCAATGATTTAAAATGATAGCAACTTATCCACCTTTAGCCAAAATTGCATAGCCTTACAGATAAAAATTTTAACTATTTCCTATGTGTTTGACCATTTAAATACCAAGGATGTCACATGGGCTTACATCATGGGTTAAATCAATGGTGCCGCTACTTGCCGTTGAATCAGCACACGGCTACAACCCATGTGACATCCTCAGGGCCACAGAGGTAGCATATATATTGCATGGATCCAGCCCACATAACACAGAGAGAGCTGCATATGTGGCCCACAATGGAAAATAGGTTGGGAACCACAGTGGATTATATTAGGCTGCTTGCAGAAGTGGGGAAGGTTCTGCAGGCTCACCCTTCCCCCCCCACACCCCATGCTGCTACTTCTAGGGGAAAGGGAAGGCCAGAAGTTCTCAGAACATTGCAGGGGTGGGGGGTCAGACCCGTGCAGAGAAAGGTGAGAGGTGGCAAATTCTGAAAAAGAGACTTTCCTCTTCTGGCAGAATTTGCTACCTTGATGCTTGTTTCTCTCCTTTTTTTAATGGAGATGCAAAAAAAGGCATCGTCTGTGTCCATTTTTGATATGTAGCAAAGTGTGCTGAGGAAGCAGTTTCTGACACTATATTCGGGCAGCAAAGGCATTCATCCCAGCAGTCCGGGGAAGGGGGGTGAGGGCCCCCAGGACAGCTGAGCGCATCCTGCAGGCTCCAGGCTGGGTCACGGCTCCTCTGCAACCACAAAGGACAGCACTTGGCCAGATCCGTGGGTGTGTGCGGGAGGAGAGGAGAACAAATCAGCTAGAGCTGTGGGGCCGCTCACAGGGTGTTTGTGACACTCGGTGAATTAAGCTCTGGCTGGGAAAACCCGCCCCAGACAAGAGCCCCTGATCCCAGACAGGGAGGGGAGGGGGACAGACCCACTGGGGAAGGAGAGTAGGGCTGGGGAGTGGGGGAAGAAGGAGGGGAGGGCCCTGTGTGTGGCGGGGGGAGGGGGGAGGTCAGCATGCCTGGGTTCTTCCCAGCTCTGGAAAAGATAACTCCAGTCCCTGCCTGGGATGTGCTGCAGCCCGGGTTGGTATCTGAGGGCACAGGAAGACGACAGAGCAGCAGCAGCAATCAAAGGCCCTGCAGCTTGTTGCAAGATGTTTCTGCTGCTCTTGCTGCGCCTGCCGACACCAGCCCCTGCAGGGGAGATGCCAGGTGACTGGGAGAGAACTGGGGGAAGTGGAGGGGACTGGGCAGGAAGATGACTCTCTGCACAAGACAACCCTGCCAGGGATGCTGGGACGATTTGTGCAGTGGGGGTGCTGAGAACTATTTAACCAAACTGTAAACTCTGCATGTGATGGACACCACTTCAAGACGTGGGTGCTCCCGGCCCCCCCCCCCCCAGTCCTGTTTGTTAATGCAGCCGGAGTGGGATCTCACCTGCCTTAACAATGAAGTCACTGCGCTCCTCTGCCTGGGGTCTGCTCCAGGAGCAAAACCAGGGGATTCAGGGGAAGAAAGGGGAGCACAGTGGTTCAGAGGGGCTGCATTGGGGTCATGAATGGGCTCCATTGGGGAATTCTCTTTTGTGTCTCTGTGTGGCAGGCAGAGATGTCAGGAAGGAAAGGGGTGAAAAATCAGACAGGGATGGATAGAAAAAAGGAGGGAGGGAATGGGGGGTGGACAACAAGAAATGTGTCAGATTTTAACCATCTTTGCACATTTAGGGAAGTAACAGGGAGAGAAGAGTGGGTGGCACAGAGAAGAGAGGAGAGGGATTATTCATAGTTTTAAAAATCTCTCCACATTATCAAGCCCCTGAGAAATAACCATGGGGTTCATTCCGATTCCGCAGAAGCCAGTAAGCCTCCCCAGTGTTAAAGTGCTGAGCGGGATATGTTTTCTCCATCCGACACATCATGTGTAACCTGGCTTGGACTGAGGGTTCCTTTCTGCAAATCATGTGACATTTTCTAAAATGATGCATATGGTTTTCTTGGAAGGATCAGGCCCTTAATGGTTTTGCTAATCGGAGGAAACTGGCTATTCCTTTCCGATGGCCAAAGGCAGAGTGAGGGGATTCTAAATAGCCAACTCTTCAGGGAATATATTGTGTTTCAAAAAAAGCCTGTAATTTCCAATAATAAATCTCTGTTTGACACTCCCAGGACTTCACCACAGCTCTACAAATAAGGTTGCTTTGCCAGGGAGAAAAGGGCTGCCAAAGTTCATTCCCAAAGGGCTACATTTCAGTCCCCAGTGTTAGCATATTATGTTCCCATCAGCATGTTGTTCATTACTATAATAAACTAGTGGCAAAAAGGTGTGATTAGAACGTTGTGGGAAAGAGATCTTTAGCCAGATCCTGCTGCCTTCAACCTAATCCTTATAGCTGCTCAATTGCAACTTAGATGAGCTGGTGAGAAGATGCACCCAGGGTTTTTAAGAATGACTTTATAAAACAAAACAAAAAAAAAATGGTTTTCTCTTTGCTTCCTTATGTACATTAAAAAAAGACCTGGATGGGATTTTCTTCTTCTTTTCTTAGTATTACAAAAGAGTCTTAAGCCTAAAAGACTCTGTGGAGGATTGGAGCATTAGTAAGTTTATAACATTCAAGATTTTTTTATTTTTTATGGCAAATTACACCTGATTCTTTCCCAGGATTTTTGGCTGAGCTTGTGAGGGCCTGCATTCAGCTCGATATCATTTTCCAGTCTGTCTGTAACACGTTAACTTTTGAATGCCGCATCTGATTGATTCCAGGATTTCAGAGAATGTTCTAGGACTCAAAGGACAGAACCCTATTGATTTGGGTGAAATCTGGAAAACCAAAAGAGTGAAACTGGGGACACAAGGAGTTCCTGGCATGTCCCCATTCTCCTCTCTGTGACACACAGAACCCCTGGCATTGGGGTTCTAGGGAGTCTTTGAAATTGAAGGGGATGGGAGTGTAGACCGCAGGGCACTTGTGGGGGAGAATGGATAAGAGCAAGGAAATGCTGGTGTGCAATGAACTTGGTCTAAAGAAGCACCAAAGTGCGTAACCCTCTGGTAGATAAATGGTCAGTTGCAGGTGAGGAGGGGGTCTTTATTTAAAAATGAAAACAGAAAAATAATTCTGTTTGTTTATTTTCCTCCAGAGACATATAATGGCGGCTAAGTGGCGGGCTGTTGGATGATTCCCAAGTGTAGTGGGAGCTTTCGGACAAACAGATTTTTTCCTCAAAGTGGTTGGGGCTAAATGTTACAGAAATAAACTAATGCAAAACTGTCCCAATAAAAATCACTTCCCTTTTCAATCAAATCACGTGGGGCCTGATTTTTCAGAGGTGCTGAGCCTCCACAGCTCACATTGACTTCAGCTGGAGTGGTGGGTGCTGCGCAGCACCTCTGAAAATACAGCCCCAAGATACTGCAATGATGGGTGCTAAAAAAATTAATTCAGTTTAAAAAAGGGGACACATGCTATCTTGCTTCTGTAGTAGGAACTGATTGCACATATCTAGAGCTCCCTGCATACCTCAATTCCCCTCCCCTGTCCCCCTCTATTTCAAGGACTCCCTGCAACATTTTAAACTCTATTTAGGCAAAGGGCAGAGCTGAGTTGGGACTGTTGCTTTAGTGGAAGGCATCAATGGCTGCCATCAACCAGATCTATAGACAATTACAGTCTTGGTTAAAGGTGATGTGTGTGCTAACCAGATGCCATGGGCTCCAATTATGTATCTCCTCTTTCCCCCTTCCATTTTCTGATCTTCCTACCCACTGATGGCTAGAATATTTCCTGCCATTTTGGAATTGATCGGCTGCAGTGTTCAAAAGCTATTAGTACATCCAAACAGAGAAATACCATCATGTTGAGTGTGGACCTGGCTTTGCTTGGCCAATTATCCTTCTCAGATTTTGCTCTATTTTCTCACTAATAATTTTCAATTCTCAATATAAAATCTCAGATGGGAGAGGAGGTTCTACCCTTTTTAGCTATAGTCACGTACCCTTGTTTCAACAGGAAACTGTTTTCCCATTTATGTATATTAAAATTGACATATATGCTGTCTTGCCCATATTTAATGAACATAAAAGCCAGGAGCTTCCCCCTATTCATAGTCTGCCTTTTATCTTCAAGGCACTCAGTCTAGAACCAGGAATCCTAAAGATTGCCTGACACTCTGGGATAATGACCAGCTCGGCTCCTCAGGCAAAAGGAGTCTGTCTGTGGCAGGGGGAAAGCTCTTCTGTGCAGGAGACCGCTTTCTCCGGCCATGGGAAAAATGCCCACAGGAGCTCAAAACCACCACAAACATCCCCCATCTGCATTCCGAGTGCCAGTTGGCTTCTTAGACCTGCTTTCAGTAACCAGCCTACAAACTGCAGCTGGCATCTGAGGCCTGGATCCACAAAAGGGCTTAGATAACAACACTGTGATCCACAAAGCCTGTGTTAGTCCCCTAGGCTCCCTATCCAATGAACGGGGAGCAATAGGTGCTTAGAATGGGCTCCACAAAAGCCAGACTGGAGCCACCTAAGTTAGCCCATGGGAGAAGCTGATGAGAGGAATGTGTCCTAAACACCACACCTCACTTGGAGTTCAGTGGGGAGGGATAGCTCAGTGTTTTGAGCATTGGCCTGCTAAACCCAGGGTTGTGAGTTCAATCCTTGAGGGGGCCACTTAGGGATCTTGGACAAAATTAGTACTTGGTCCTGCTAGTGAAGGCAGGGGGCTGGACTCAATGACCTTTCAAGGTCCCTTCCAGTTCTAGGAGAGAGGATATCTCCATTAATTTTAAATTTAGCACCTAAGTCCCAGCTGCATGGAGGCACCAACCTGCTTGTGATCCACAAACTGGGGAGAAATCAGGGCTTCTCCATTTGCAGAGACCAGATCTGGTAGTGTGCACAGAAGCAAACAAACACCTCCCAGAACAGCCAGGAGAGGAGGATTGTGCCTCTCTTAGGCCTGGTCTACACTGGGGGGATCGACCTAAGATACGCAACTTCAGCTACGAGAATAACATAGCTGAAGTTGATGTATCTTAGGTCAACTTACCTTGTGTCCACACGGAGCGGGGTCAACTGCCGCCGCTCCCTTGTCGACTCCGCTTCCTCCTTTCACCGCGGTGGAGTACAGGAGTCGACGGCAGAGCGATCAGAGATTGATTTATCGCGTCTACACTAGACACGATAAATCGATCCCCAATAGATCTATCACTACCTGCCGATCCACGGGTAGTGTAGACGTACTCTAATAATCTTTATCCCTCTGGTTAGGGTACTTGGGAGTCCCAGGTTCGAGTCTACTACCCCTACAGAGAGTGCTGTAATGACTGAGCTAGGGGACATTCTGATGTGGGCCCTCCCTCCATCTCTCCTAATGAAGTTGTTCCACTTTAATTAAATAATTAATATTAATTGGCCCACAGAAAGAGAGTGAGAATCAGAAGTTAGCATACTCTCCGAGACATAGAAGACCCTTGTTCAACCTCCTTCTCATCTGGTAGACAGGAGGCTTGAACTGCTGGTCTCCCACATCCCAGATGAGTACGCTCACCAGCAGGCTAAATATTATAAGTGAGAGTGTCCTCCCTTGTCCCTACCAAGCTCTTTCGTGTAGATATAGGCGACCTCTGCATACAGGACCTGCTTATGACTTAGGCAGCCAAAAGTCTCTTTTCCCCCAATTCATGGGTCACTCAGGGTGGGAGATAAGGGTCTAGACACCTAGAGTCAGGCAGCAGTGCGCACGCTCAGAGACAGAAACATACGGTAGGTGCCTAGGGGACTTTTTACTGCAAAATCTTAGGTTGAGAGTGAGTTTAGGCACCTACAGGGTGTGGAAGCAGCTGAGCAGAAGTTTCGTGGACTGCAATGGTACCTAAAATTGAGACTTGGGTGGATCCGGGCCCAAATAAATAAATAAAACATTAAATTTAACATCCTCCCCCCCACTCACACTCTTCTCATTGGGGAGAAAGAGAGAATCACTCCTAACAAATGCAAGTTCAGAGGCTGGGGCCTGGAGAGACAGTGCTGGGACCCTGTGGGGTTGAGGGCACTGTAAGGACTGAATAGAACAGGACAGAACATGGGGGAGTGGCACCACCCAGCTGCTTACGAGGCAGTTGGCTGGACCCCGGCTGACTGGGGTTAAACTTCCAACTAATTATATTAAATACAATAGAACTCCTGTTTCATGAAGTAATTTTTATTGAGGAGTTCATAGAAGCGAATGTCTTAATATTACATTGCTTTGTTCTTGTCTTTCTGCAAGGCAATTTCCAAGGCATCAGAATGGGAAGAGATGTCAACGTGTTCTTCATGAATATCACTTTCATTATATAAATTTATTTTCTATCAGAAAAATGATTTCATGTAACTGGACGTTCTTAAGACGGGGCTTGATAGATTCTAAGTTCTACTGCACGGATATAAAAATCCTCTACAGATTTTTCTCCATTTTCATAAACTTATTGAATATTATTAACACACCAACTGCCCCTACCCTGCTACCGCCACCTCCCACTGCAATGCCACCTTCTGGTTAACTTCCCCACTCCAAATTGCCTGGGACCTTCCAGCTCCATTCTCCCACCCTTTGCGCCTGCTTCTCCTGCAAAAGCATCATCATCCAGGACTCCTGGCTGTCCATGTGAATGGCAGAAGGGTGCAGAAAGTGAAGAGAACCAGCACTTTCTAATTACTTATTGACTACTCATATAAAATCCCCTCAGATTTTGTCCCTATCTCTCTCACTATCAAATATGGGTGAGAAATCTCCACAGATTTCCCTCTTCCCCTCTCTTAATTATTCAGTATGGACACAAACGCTCCTCATTTTGCGCTTTTTAATCTTTAATTATCAAATACTGATATAAAATTGCCTTTAGATTTTGCCATTATCCAGATAATTGTTGAATATTGGTAGAAAAAAGTGATTCAGTTTTCCCCTTTTTCTTTCTCTGATTACCAAAAATAAATAAATAAATAAAAATGACATGAAATCCCCCAGGTTTTGCCTTTTTTTCCTCTCTCATTATGAAGATTAATGTCAAATCCCTCCAATTTTGCTATTTCTCCTTTAATTCTCAAATCCTGATATAACCCCCTCACTCAGATATGGGGGGGGGGTCTTTGCTTTTTGAAATGCAGCAAATTCCCCTGATTTTAATTTGAAGGAAAACTGTTGCCCTGAGTCATTCCCCAGGTGGGATGAGGGGTGTCAGTGTGTGGCAAGGGGTTGGAGTTTGGGAGAGCACTGGGATGTGTTTGACTGTGGGAACGTGGTGGCCATTCTCTTTATTGAATATTCATATAAAATCCCCTCCGATTTTCTCCTTTTCTCTCACACAATTGGAGATTGCTGCTGCTTTTTTTCTCATATTATTGAATATTTAGATTTTAGCCAATTTTCTCCCGAGTGATCAAATATTAACATATTATCCTCTAAAATTATGCCCCATTTTATAGTTTGCTATTAATAATTAATAATAATGATTTAACATCCCTCTGATTTTGCTTTGTCTCTCTAGTTACCTGATATTAATATTAAATCTCTTCAGATTTTGCACCTTTCTCTCCAATTTTTGAATATTGATAAAAATACACTCTGATTTTGACCTATCACCTATTATCAAATAGTGATATAAAATCTCTCAAACTTCCCCACTCTCTCATCTAATTATTGAATATCGTTCTAACACCTCTCATTGCTCTTTAACTGTTAAACGTGAATATCAAATCTCATCAAATTTTGCCATTTTCTCTCTAATGATTGAAGTTGACATAAAATCTGTTCTAATTTTGCTGTTCTTTTTCTCCATTTATGGAACACTAATTTAAACATCTTCTCAGATTGGGTACTTTTCCCAGGCTTTTTTAACTTCAGCACCTTCTCTTCGTTTTTGAGGGAAACTTGCCCTGAGTCAGTAACCCAGATTGGAGAGCCAAACAGGGCAAGTGGGTGGGGAAAGTGCCCTCAACTGAGATTGTCCAGCCCCAGTTTTCCTTCTCCCAGCTCCTGCCAGCCCAACTCACCTCCCCCCAACTTTGAGCTGCCAGTCAGTCACCTGCCCCTGCCCCACTGCTGCCCCCTCCAACCATCACCGAACCTTCCGTCTCCACCCTTCTCCCCTCAGCCTCTAGTAAAGTGGTGGGGGCCAGCGCTCCCTGTTGCCCGTGTCAATTGGGAATAAGCACTTGCTGTATATTTACCAAATATTTATATAAAATCTCAGATTTTGCACTTTTCTCTCAAATAATTGAATATTGATATAAAATCCCCTCAAGGACAATGTCGGGGGGGATCCCTCTTTGATTCTGCTCTTTTCTAGCATTTGCTTCAGAGACTCTATTCCTGGGGAGGGAGGGGGGTTGGTTTAAAAATGTCTTGGTGGGTTTAGTCCTGGTGAGAGGGTCCAGGTGTGTGCAGTAGTAAAGTGACCCAGGGTTTTTCCTGAATCACAGTCTAGAGTGTCTGTCTGCAGGGAAAGACCCTGTGTAGACTAGGGGAGTGAAATGGACTAGAGCCCCTTCTGAAACCTCCCTTCTCGCCCTGACAGGCTGCAGAATAATGTCCGTGTTTCACTCCAGATCGTCCCATCCTCTTGGGGGACGGGAAAGGGAAATGACTGCAGTAGCAGCGGCTCAGGTAGGGGTTTTTCAGTGCACAGCGGAGGGGGTATGTGCTGGGAAGGAGACCAAGGCAGTAAATACACAAGGGTGAGGAATGTGAAAGGGGCACCCACACCTGCCGCCCCAGGAGAGATCATAGAATCACAGAAATGTTGGGCTGGAAGGGACTGTGACAAGTCATTTAGTCCAGCCTCCTGCACTGAGGCAGGACCGAGTCAACCTAGACTATCCCTGGCAGGTGTTTGTCCAACCTGTTCTTCAAAACCTCCAGTGATGTGGATTCCCCAACCTTCCTTGGAAGCCTTTTCCAGAGCTTATCTACCCTTATTATTAGAATGTTTTTCCTAATATCTGACCTAAATCTCCCTTGCTGCAGATTAGCCCATTACTTCTTGTCCTACCTTCAGTGGCCATGGAGAACAATTGATCTCCATCCTCTTTATAAACAGTCCTTCACATATCTGAAGACTGTTATCAGGTCCCCCTTTAGTCTTCTTTTCTCTGGACTAAACATACCCAGTTTTATTAACTTTTCTGTAGAGATCCGTTTTTCTAAAGCTTTCATCATTTTTGTTGCTTTCCTCTGGACTCTCTCCAGTTTGTCCCCGTTTTTCCAAAAGCGCAGCACCCAAAACTGGACATAGCACTCCACCTGAGGGCTCATCAGTACCAAGTAGAGTGGGACAGTTACCTCACCTGTCTTACACAGAACACTCCTGTTAATATACCCCAGAATGATATTAGCCATTTTTGCAACTGCATCACATTGCTGATTCATATTCAGTTTATGATCCTCTGTAACCCCCACATCCTTTTCAGCAGTACAATGCATGCCCAGTTATTCCCCATTTTGTAGCTGTGCATTTGATTTTTCCTTCCTGAGTGTAGTACTTTGCACTTGTCTTTATTGAATCTCATCTTGTTGATTTCAGTCTAATTTGTCAAGGTCATTTTGAATTCTAATCCTGTCCTCCAAAGTGATAACAACTCCTCCCATCTTGGTGTCATCTGCAGATTTTATAAGCATACCATCTACTCTATTATCCTAGTCATTAATGAAAACACTGAATAAGGATGGACCTCTATGGAACCGCAGTAGATACATGTGTCATCCCTCCCCCCTCCCCCCCCCCAGTTTGACAGTGAGCCATTGAGAACTACTCTTTGAGTATGGTCTTTCACCAATTTTGCACTCACCTTATAGTAATTTCAACTAGACCACATTTCCCTAATCTGCTTATGACAATGTCATGTGGGACTGTGTCAAAAGCCTTATTAAAGTCTAGATATATCATGTTTACAGCTTTCCCCATATCCACTAGGCCAATGTCCCTGTCAAAGAAGAAATTTAGGTTGGTTTGGCATAATTTGTTCTTGAAGAATCCATGTTGGCTTATAACCCTATTATCTTCTTGGTGCTTACAAAATAATTGTTTAATTATTTGTTCCAGTATCTTTCCAGGCATTGAAGTTAGGATGACTGGTCAATAATTTTCCAGGCCCAGCTTTTCCCCCTTTTTAAAGATAGATACAATGGTTACCTTTCTCCAGTCCTCTGGGACCTCATCTGTCCTCCATGAGTGCTTGAAGATAATCACTAATGGTTCAGGAATTGCTTCAGCTAGTTCCTTAAGTATACTACAATTAATTTTATCAGGCCTTACCAATTTGAACACATCTAATTTATCTAAATATTTTTTAACCTGTTCTTCCCCTATTTTGGCTAACATTCCTTCCCCCTTGTTGTTAATATTAATTGTGTTAGTATCTGGTCACAATTAACCTTTTTAGTGAAGACTGAAACAAAATATGCCTTAAATGCATCAGCCTTCTTGGTGTCATCTGTTATTAGCACTCCTTCCCAGCTAAGCAGAGGACCTACACTTTCCTTTATTTTTCTCTTGCTCCTGATGTATTTATAGAACTTTTTCTTATTGTTTTTCATGCCCCTTGCTTAGTGTCATTCATTTTGTGCCTTAGTCTTTCTGATCGTTGTCCCTTCATGGTTGTGCTATTCTTTTGTACTCATCCTTAGCCATTTGTCCATGGTTCCACTTTTTGTCAGATTCCTTTTTGATTTTCAGATCATTAAAGAGTTCCTAGTGGAACTATATTGGCCTCTTACTGTTCTTCCTATCTTTCCTTCACATAGGAATAAGTTTGCTGTTGTACCTTAGATATTGTCTCTTTGCGAGTCTGCCAGCTCTCCTGAACTCTTTTTTCCTTCATATTTTTTTCCAGGGGACCTTACCTACCTGTTCTCTGAGATTGTAAAAGTCGGCTCGTTTGAAGTCCATTGTCCTTAGAATCATGAAATCTACCATTTCATGATCACTTTCCCACAAATTGCCTTCAAAACTTCAGATTTGCAACCAATTTCCCCCTGTTAGTCAAAATTCATAGATTCCAGGGTCAGAAGAGACTATTGTGATCATCCACTCTGACCTCCTGTATAACTCAGGCCAAATTTCCCCAAAATAATTCCAATCTTGATTTTAAAATTGCCAGTGATGGAGAATCCACCATGACCCTCCGTAAATAATTCCAATGGTTATTTACTCTGACTGTTAAAAATGTATGCCATATTTCCAGTCTAAATTTGTTTAGTTCCAACTTCCAGCCATTGGATCATCTTATACCTTTGTCTGCCAGAATGAAGAGCTGATTATCACATTTCTATTCCCCATGTAGGTATGTATAGACCGTAATCAAGTCACCTCTTAACCTTCTCTTTGTCAAGATAAATAGATTGAGCTCCTTGAGTCTTTCACTATAAGGCAGGTTTTCTAATCCTTCAATCATTCTTATGGCTCTTCTCTGAACCCCCTCCAATTTATCAGCTTTCTTGAATTGTGGACATCAGAACTGGACACAGGATTCTAGTAGTGGTGCACTAGTGTCAAATACAGAGGTAAGATAACCTCTCTGATCCTACTCGAGATCCCCCTGTTTATGCATCCAAGGATCACATTAGCTCTTTTGGCCACAGTGTCGCATATGGAGCTTGTGTTCAGCTGATTATCCATCATGACCCCGAAATCTTTTTCAGAGTCACTGTTTCCCGGGGCAGAGTCCCCCATCCTGTAAGTATGGCCTGCATCCTTTGTTCCTAATCCTCCCCCCGTCTCCTCACATCCAGCTGCTGGGAATGGGGGAGGTGTTTGGGTTCCTACTAGGGCTCTATCCCTGGACCCTGCTGTGGGTCTCCGTCTTTATCAGTAGGTGTGTGATAAATGCGAATGACCCTCTCCCCCTGTGCTAGGAGTGACAAGGACTCTCTTTCTCCTCACACCCGGAAACTTCTGGGTTGTTCTGCATGCGATGGGATTGTTTTACTGTGCTCCTCACAGAGCTTTTACTTTTTTTTGGTCATCCTTCCCCATCAATAGTGGGATTGGGGCTGGGGCAGCACTTACCGAATGGGGGACAATTGTCATTTTCAGGAACCGGTGACCTTTGAAGAGGTGGCTGTGTATTTCACCGAGGAGGAGTGGGCTCTGCTGGACCTGGGTCAGAGAGCCCTGTACCGGGATGTCATGCAGGAGAATTATGAGAATGTGACCTCGCTGGGTAAGGATCCCTGTCCCCTCGGGAAGTAGAAGCTGGAGGCTGTCTCTGAAGTCCCTGGTTGGCTTCTGGTCAAGGTTCTTTCCTGGTCCCTTAGATTTAAAGGGGATCAGGCTACACCCCCACCCAGCCTGCCTATGTGATAGCAGTGCCAGGCACAGCACAGAGGAACTCTTACCAGGGCAACTTCTTTAGTGACCGTCTGCTTCCTGCTAACTTGCTCCAGTACAGGGTTACAGCCTCATGTGAGAAACTTTTATTTTTTCCCAGCATGCTTTCCTGAGGCTGACCCTTTTAAATTTACCAGAAACAACCAAGCCTTAGCCTGTTTTGCAACTCTCCGCTGCTGGCTGAATCACTCTCACGTGGCTGGTACTGGTCTGTTTTCCCTTTGGGCTGAGGGGATGGCACGTTCTCCGGGTGCCCAGAATTCAATGAGAGAGACTGGCTTCCTCCGCACCTACTCTCCAGGGTTAGGGGAGCAAGATACATATTGGAGATGCTAATTCCTCCAACCCCAGAGCTTTCAAAGGTCAGAAAGGCAGAATTTGCCAGTCCGTATGTAACACCGACAGATCCCAGTTGTCAGCGGGCGGGATCGAACCTGGGACCTCTGAATCTAAATGCATAAGCCTCTACTGCATGAGCTAAAAGCTCTCAGCTAAGGCTATAACAAACTCATTAATCTCTCTACGTGGTCACGGTGCCACTAGAGGGGACAGAACACCACACCCAGAAGGTGTGTGGGTTACACATAGTCACACCCCCATGTGTATACAAACGCTCTGTTTCCCCGCCCTTCTTGGCACTGGCTCTATCCAGAGAGAGGTCTTTGGAGATTTAGAAGCAAGCAAAGGCTATGTCTTAGCAATCCAATTCCCCAGTGTCTGGAAGTCCTAAAGGTGCAACACCCCTCTCACCCCCACACACATACATGTGACTCCCAAAGGATCTCTGTGACCATGTTCCCATGCGTGTTCCACCAGCACAAACAGTGACTGGGTCAAAATTATTAAACTTTTTATGTGGAACCATTCTCCACACACGTTATTCACCTTGATCTCATAGAATCGTAGAGGATAAGACTGGAAGGGATACTGTAATTGTATAATCTGACCTCCAGTATAATACAAGCCATAGGACTTCTCACCTGTTTACTTTCCCCTTGAGCAGGATTTCCGATTCCCAAACCTGAAGTGATCGCCCAGCTGGAACGGGGAGAAGAGCCGTGGCTCACGGATCTCCAGGGCTCAGAGGAAAGGGGAATCCTGAGATATTGCCATGCAGGTAAAGGTGTCAGTTAACATTGCTGAATGAAGGAACAGCTGGGATTCTCACAAAGTCCTCATGTATGCTTCTAATTCTGGATTGTCTCCAGTAGGTGTCATATCCACAAAATATGTTATTCATGACTTCCCATGCACCCTGACTCACACCTCACATTAACTTCCTCCCTGCTGACCACCCTTTCCTTTGCATGTTCAGGTGGGATGTGGTGGCTCAATTGGTTTCCTCCTTTCTCTCAACTCTGGGAAAGGATTTGGGGGAATTCAACTCCTGAATTTTTTCATTTGCCCAACAATTAATTTGGTTTATTCCCACCCCCACCTTTGCATTTCTCCATTCTGAGTTTTCCTTACTTCTCAGCACAGAGAATGATTCATCTCTGGATTTTCTCTTTATCCCAACAGCTGATGGGATCAAGAATGAGCATGAAGAGGTGAATCCTCAGTTGGGAGGTCCTGAGCAAGTGGAACAGCATGGGACACTATTAGAAAGATTCAAAGAAAACATCTGTTGGAGAGTTGGGCAAGGAAAAACCTGTGAGAATCAGTGTAGCACAGAAA
Organism: Trachemys scripta elegans; assembly: GCF_013100865.1. Classification (NCBI taxonomy): domain Eukaryota; kingdom Metazoa; phylum Chordata; order Testudines; family Emydidae; genus Trachemys; species Trachemys scripta. The sequence goes on along the minus strand of NC_048311.1, from coordinate 4,823,330 downwards.
GGCCGCTGGGAAACCAGCCGGTGAAGAAAGTGGATAAATCCACTAATTGTGGGAGAGGTTTGAAGCACCTCAAGAAAACCAGAGTCCAGAGGATCCACATGGGAGAGAGACCAAGCACATGCAGTGAGTGTGGGAAAAGCTTCAGTAGTCATTCACACCTTCTTATACATCAAAGAATCCACACAGGAGAAAAGCCCTATAAATGCCCCCAGTGTGGGAAGAGCTTCAACCAGAGCCCAAACCTTGTTACACATCTAAGAATCCACACTGGAGAGCGACCCTATAAATGCCAGGAATGTGGGAAAAGCTTCACTGCAAACTCCACCTTTATTAAACACCAGAGAATCCACACAGGAGAAAAACCCTATAAATGCCCCGACTGCGGGAGAAGCTTCAATCAGAGCTCAGACCTTATTAGACATCAGAGACTCCATACGGGAGAGAAGCCCTTTAGCTGCCCCGACTGTGGGAAAAGATCCAGTGACAGCTCAGCCCTTATTGTACATCAGAGAATCCACACGGGAGAGAGACCCTATCGATGCCCTGTCTGTGGAAAAGGCTTCACTTGCTCTTCACACCTGATAACGCATCAGAGAACCCATACGGGAGAAAAACCATATAAATGTCCTTACTGTAGGCAAAGGTGTCGTGTAAAATCAGCCCTTATTATACACCAGAGAATCCACACAGGAGAGAGACCCTATAAGTGCCCCAACTGTGGGAAGACCTTCAGCAGCCGTTCACATCTTAATTCTCATCAGAGAATCCACAAGAGAGAAATGCCTTGTAAAAACCCTGAGTGTGGGAAAAGCTGCACAGAAAGCTCACCCCTTATTATGCATTAGGAGGAGAACTGAATAATTGCCCTGACTAAGGCTAGCTAAGAACCTGTCGACACCTGAAATATATTTTGGATTATGTTTGTCCACTTTAATCCGAAATAACTATTCTGAAAGCAGTACTACCACATTGCTTTGTTATGCCGGTTTAAGATCCTCCCCTTTTGAATAATTGAATCCACACAGCGCTGCATTCTGGGCAGATGTACCATGCTACTATGTTCTGCCGCTTGGCTCTGTGTATTCTGTGATTTTCTCCTGGTGCATTGTGGGATAGCAACCCAAAGCCACTGGAATTCTGGGACTTGGGGTCAAACTAACACATTTCAGGATTACTCTCTTGTCGTCCCATCGTTCCTTTGGCTTTTGTGAGCCAGCACCATTTTCAAGCCTCTGGCAGACAGCATGAAGGGAACATGTGACACTGACAATTATTAACATGAACAGGCCGATGCACAGGTATTGGCAGTCAAGCAGCTGGGTGGCTTTGGATGCCTTGAGAGACAGCCATGGTGATGCTGCGCCAATATGGGTGACGCAAATAGAAGAGGAGGAGGACAAAAGCAAGCAGTTACTTCTGCAAGACCATTTTCTGGAGCATTCCCTCAGTGGACTTTCTCTTCTGGGCTTGACCAGCGAGCAGTGACTTGTGGGACAGGATAGTCATGCAGACCAAAGATGACTAGCAATGGTGGCAGAACTTCAGAATGACAAAGCCCACGTACCTCGAAAACTGTGCAGAGCTGGCCCATGAGCGGAAGTGGCAGCGCACCAACTGGAGAGTTCCCTTCAGCATAAAGTATTGTGGTCTTCACTATCTGGAAGCTTGCTACTCTCCCAATGGCTTCTGGGCAACAGCTAACCAGTTTGGTGTTGGTAAATCAACTGTTGGGGCTGTCATAGAATCAGAATTGTAGGACTGGAAGGGACCTCAAGAGGTTGTCTAGTCCAGTCTGCTGCACTCACGGCAGGACTAAGTATTATCTAGCCCATTCCTGTTTGTTGATGTTTGTCCAACCTGCTCTTAAAAACCTCCAGTGACGGCATTGCCATGTGCTACTATTCAGAGAGTGCTGCTAGGCCAGGTCCTAAGGCTTGGCAGTACACAGGAAGTTATTGAATAATTTGAAAGGCTGGGGCTCCTGAATTGTATTGGGGCCACTAATGGTACCCATATGCCTATTGTTTGCCTTCCTGTACCAGATCTCAGAGTTTGTCAACAGGAAAGGATATTTGGGCACGGTGCTGCAAGGCCTGGTTGATCACTGTGGGAAAGTTCGACCAGTATTAATGTGGGGTGGTCTGGAAAGTTCCACAATGACTGTTGTTCGACACTCAGGCCTTTTCAGCGACGAGGCCAGAACTGGTGCCATGTGTTGCTACGGACATTCATCTTGTGATTCCTCCTGTCACTCTGGGAGACCCAGCTTGCCCTCTGCTTCCCTGGCTGATGAATCCTTTTCCTGACCACTTGGAGAGGAGAAAGGAGCTCTTTAACTTACACCCTGAGTAGCCGCAGAATGACAGGGGAGTGGGCATCTGGAAGACTGAAGCGAAGGTTGACAAGGCTGCTGAGCAATATCTGCCTCTTGTGACAGGTGCTTGCTGCATTTCCCACAACATCTGATGTTGGCGAGAGGTGGAAGTGAAGAAACCCTGTGAATGTTAAGAACAGCCAGAGAGGCTGCCTCTGCTAAATGCCACAACTGGTCAGGGACACATGGTCAGGGATGTGTTGTTCTCCTTTGAAGCGAAGGGGTAGTGGGGGAAAATGTATGTAACTTTGTGGTAGGATTTTAACTTTACTTTATGTAGGATTTTATTGTGCTTTGTGTGGGATTTTATTGTGCTTTGTGCAAGGATTTTATGAAACTTTTCAGTTGTAAATAAATAACAAATAGCTGTAAATAAAAACCTTTGTTTCAAACAGCCCGGCACAAACTTTGAAACAATAAAACTGTGGCAGACATGCTGAAAGTGCTGAGTGCACAACTTTGTGCCAATGGAGTCATAAATATGTTTGGAGGGGGGGACCGCTCTACATGTCTCGTGATGTGAGATGGCAAAGGAAAGTCCTGTCCTTTGTAGTTGGGGAAGCAAAGGAGTGTTCCCACTGCTGAGTTCTCGAGGGGCCACAGCACATGGCTAGGTTGGGGTGGTGGATGTGAACTTTGGCCCCACTGTTCTCCAGCAGAGCTATCTGCCGCTGTGTCATCTCCAGCATCTGTGCCTGCATGGGTGGGTTGTCTTTGTCAGTGTGTTCTCTCAGCAGGTCCCTCTACCTCTTCCAGTCCTCGATACCATTGTGAAGGCAACTATCCCTCCGCTTTTCAGTCTGCTGCCTGTGCTGGGATGTAGCCACAAAGTCACTGAGCTTGTCCTCTGTCTCTTCCCCTTTGCTCAGAGATTTCCCAGAACTTCAGCAACTGACCACGCTCTTGTCCGTGGCATCTGTGGTGTGTCAAGGTGTAAGGCGGGGTGTGGGGGGGAGAGGAGGCTGATCAACTGCACAAGTATTGTCCCAGTTACAGGGCCACCCAGAGGATTCAGGGGGCCTGGGACAAAGCGGGGGAGCAGACATAAAACAAGGCGCCACCCACTGCGGCGCTTGTACTCACCAGGCGGCACTCCGAGTCGGCGTCGGCGTCGGTTCCTTCAGTCGCTCTGCGTCTTCGGCAGCACTGAAGGACCCACCACCGAAATGCCGCCGAAGACCTGGAGCGACTGAAGGCCCTGCCACCGAAGTGCCGCCAAAGACCCGGACCGCCGCCGGGTGAGTAGCCAGGGAAGGGACCTGCAGGGCCTGGGGCAAATTGCCCCACTTGCCCCCTCCGCCCCCCCACCCCCGCCGGGCGGCCCTACCCAGTTATAGTTTCCATGGCAACAAAGATCAAATGTTGCTTTTTACTCCATTTCGGAATTCCATTTCCGTGGGCTCCTCTCAGTCGGGGGTGACCATAGGGACGGTGAGACGTTTTCCACCTTCTGTAGCAGGGGTTCTCAACCTTTTTCTTTCTGAGGCCCCCTGAACATGCTTCAAAACTGCATGGCCCCCCTGTGCCACAACAACTGTTTTTCTGCATATAAAAGCCAGGGCCAGTGTTAGGGGGTAGCAAGCAGGGAAGTTCCACGTGGCTCCATGCTACAGGGGGCCCCGCAAAGCTAAGCTGCTTAGGCTTCACCTTCAGCCCCGGATGACGGGGCTTGGGGCGGCAGCGCTTCAGCTTTCTGCCCTGGGCCTCAGTGAGTCTAACAGTGGCCCTGCTTGGCGGACCCTCTGAAACCTGATTGCGGCCCCCTAGGGGCCCTTGGACCCCTGGTTGAGAACTGCTGCTCTATAGGACCCCTATATCAATCCTGGTTGTGGGCTGGGGAGGGGAGCTGGCTGGGTGGGTGTTGGGGGGGGGGATGGCAGAGGGTGGATTTGTAATTGCATGTGCAACTCTGTAGGAGGTCCTTACGTTGGAGGACGATCCCCTAAGGTGTGTCCCCCCTAGAGGCAGAGGAGGTTGTTGTTCAAAAAGGCAATGGATAAACTGTGAAGTTCTGCTGCCCTGCAGTTTGCCAGGATGGTGCCCCCACATCTGGAGCAGAAGTGGAAAGGAACCACCACTTATATGGGTAGCCCTGAGAAAGCTGCATTGCTTCACAACGTGCATGCAAAAATAGAATCCTCTCTTTGCCTTAAAATCTCTTGTATAGCAATTGCAGATCAGCACAAAGTGTGCTGCAAAATACACTTTTTGCAGTAATTGCTCTGTGCCCCAAGGGGTTAACCATGCTGAGGGTATGAGTCGAAATAGCCACAAATGCCTTAAAATCTCTATGCATTTTTAAATCACTCTGTAGCCTAATTTGGGCAATTTACCTAATACTATGTAACGGTAGCGAGAAGCTCAAGGCATTGGTCCAACTGGGAGCTAAAGTACTTTTTTCTGTTGCCTTTTCTCGTTCTATATCTGCCACTACAATAAACATGCCTGCCATGCAATGAGATTTTTGTTTTGTTTTGTTTTGTTTTTAACCACAGGTTAAAACATCTTGAGTACAGGGCGGGCTCCAAGAGGGAGAAGGAACATTAAGCAGCCTGGGAAGAGGGGTGGACGGATGACACATTTAACTGATGATAGTGGAATTTGATATTTCAGAGCAATAAATGCTTTGGTGCTTAAATTTTCTGGTGAGGATGCAGTTTTGAGTAGTGTGGTGTAGGCCTTGCCAGAGCCCGAGGCATAACTAGCAGTGTGAACGAAAGGCTGTGAACCAGAGTAGACCTGACCTTGGCAGAATAGTAACACACCCCAACCCCCTTCCCCAGTCCAGAGCCCCTTCCCACACTCTGAACTAATTTCTGGCCCCACCCCAGAGCCCTCACCCCCTCCCACACCCCAACCCCCAATTTAATGAGCATTCATGGCCTGCCATACAATTTCCATACCCAGGTGTGGCCCTTGGGCCAAAAAGTTTGCCACCCCCCATCCCAGAGGCACAGGGAATGGTTGCTATAACTAGTCGGTGATTCCAGGTGTGCGAACTCTCCTGAGTAGCAATTGCAGAGGGGCAGACGTGGCTGCACACCAGCATTTAAATGACATCCAGTCAAGATGAACCAAGAGCAGTACATAAACAGACAGACTGATCCAAGTGTACAGCAATGCACTGTGAAATAGCAGTGGCAGGCCTGCTAGAAGCAGAATACAGGGAAACCCCGCTATAACGCGCCCTGCGATAACATGAATTCCAATATAACGCGATCATAAGGTGGCTCCCACCGCCCCAAGCGCGCAAAAAAAAAAAAAAAAAAAAAGCAGCCGGAGCACCACTGATGCACCAAACAAACAAACAAACAAAAAAAGTGGCCGGAGCACCGCCGAAGCACAAAACAAACACACAAAGCAGCCAGAGCACCGCCAAAGCACACACACACACAAAAAAAAGCAGCCAGAGCGCCACTGAAGCACAAAAACAAAAAAAGCGGCCGGAGCGCCGCCAAAGCACAAAATAAACAAACAAACAAAAAAACCTGCCGCAGCGCCACCAAAGAAAAACAAAAAAACCTAAAAAAGGAACATGCCTTCCCCACTGCCTCTTCCTCCCTACCCCTGCTTCTCCTTTTGGTGGGAAGAGCCATTCTTCTCCCCAGCTGCTCCTCACTCTTCCTCTGCCCCCTGCACCTCTCTCCTGCTCTCTGCCCAAGAGAAATTGACCAGCTTGAAACTGACCAGCTTTAAATGGTAACATTTTCGTAACCCCGCTATACCGCGACCCCGCATTTTATCGCAATCGAATTTTTTGGACCCCAATCATCGCGTTATAGCGGGGTTTCACTGTAGTTCATTTGAAATGGAGATGTGTCCACACAAACCTTATTCCAGGATAATTCATTCCACAATACAGTTAGTCTGCTTCCAAAGTCTCTATATAAATCCATGGTATGCCCACATCTTAACTACTGCATGGAGATGTGGTTGCCCCATCTCAAAAAAGATATATTGGATTTGGAAAAGGGCAACAAAAATGATGAGGGGTATGGAACGGCTGCCGTATGAGGAGAGATTAATAAGACTGGGACTTTTCAGCTTGGAAAAGAGACGACTAAGGGGGGAAATGATAGAGGTCTATAAAATCATGACTGGTGTGGAGAAAGTAAATAAGGAAGTGTTATTTACTCATAACACAAGAACTAGGAGTCACCAAATGAAATTAATAGGCAGCAGGTTTAAAACAAACAAAAGGAAGTATTTCTTCACACAATGCACAGTCAACCTGTGGAACTCTTTGCCAAAGGGTGTTGTGAAGGCCAAGACTATAACAGGGTTCAAAAAAGAACTAGATAAGTTCATGGAGGATAGGTCATCAATGGCTATTAGCCAGGATGGGCAGGGATGGTGTCCCTAGCCTCTGTTTGCCAGAAGCTGGGAATGGACAACAGGATGGATCATTTGATGATTACCTGATCTGTTCATTCCCTCTGGGGCACCTGGCATTGGCCACTGTTGGAAGACTGGATACTGGGCTAGATGGACTATTGGTCTGACCCAGTATGGCTGTTCTTATGCTTAATGTGGAATGAAATGCCACATATTTGGAAAAAAATAATTTTGTATGTAGACACAAAAAAACTTAGATAAAAAAAATCAGAAAAAAACTTTCATGACAGTGGTCTCTGGGCTTCGGGAGAGGTAACGGAAGGCAGTATTGCCGTGGTTCTTTCTGTGGTTTTGCAAATACCAGAGGAAGGTTCAGCCTGCGTTTGCCATGCCCTGAACAATAGTGCAGAGCTGGGCGGGCTCCATGCTTCTGTCAAAGATGATGGATAGTGTGAAGTCCCTCGCAGGTTCGTGGGATTTTTATAAAAGGCGTGAAAATTATGGGATATGGGTGACATTTATGGAATGGAGAAAGCTATATGATGGGAATTTGACCCCTTGCTGCCTGTTACCCTTGCATGACTCAATTCTGTCCCATCAGGCTTTGCCATAATTTCCCAGTAGACAATGTGCCAGACAGCACACCGGGATACTTATCCCTGATATGCCATGTGCAGGGCTGGCTCCAACGTTTTTGCCGCCCCAAGTGGCAGAAAAAAAAAAAAGCCAAGATCGGTGGCACTTCAGCCGCAGCTCTACCGCCGCCGCTTCATTCTTCGGCAGCAATTCCGCAGGTGGTCCTTCCCTCCCAGAGGGACTGAGGGTCCCGCCGCCAAATTCCCGCCGAAGAGCTGGACGTGCTGCCCCTTTCCATTGGCCACTCCAAGCACCTGTTTGCTGCGCTGGTGCCTGGAGCCAGACCTGGCCATGTGCACCAAGACAAGCACTCCTGCTGAGCATGTGCAGTGCTGACCCAAGCAGTCAAGTATGCACATGCACGAGCGGCATACAGGAACTCCTCACTTACCGTCCTCCCGCTTAACATTGTTTCGAAGTTACGTCGCTGCTCCATTAGGGAACATACTCGTTTAAAGTTGTGCAATGCTCCCTTATAATGTTGTTTGGCTGACTTTACAAGGTAACATTCCTCTTCTCCGCCTCCTCCCCCTCCCTTCCTCCCTCCCTCCCAGCGCTTCCCCTGCCACCAAATAGCTGTTTGGCAGCGCTTAGGCCTTTCTGGGAGGGAGGGAGCGAGTGGGGAAGCTGCCCCCTCCCCCGGCAGGGAAAAAGCACCACTTTGAAGGGGAAAGCGCCGCTTCTCTCCAGCCGCTGGCTGCGCAGCTGCCCCTGCTCTTCCTGAGTCCTCCGGCCCATGCTCGCAGGGCTGCATTCCGAAAGGGCCTTTAGAGCTGCAGGCCATGGCCCCAGGGCCCCCTTAGCCCAGGGCCCTGCAGCCCCAAAATCCCCTGTGTTTTGGGTGGCCCTGCCTGCGGGGGGGAGGCAGCTCCCAGAATCGCGGCTCCCAGAATTGCGGCCATGGGGGCGGTGCCGCGCTGCGCAGAGCCACCTGCACACCCCCTGCACCTCCTGCCTGCCCCAGCCCTGAGCCTCTTCCTGCACCCTCACCCTGAGCGCCCTCCCACAGCCTAACTCCTTCCCAGACCCTGCACCCCCAGCCCTGAGCCCCAGGGGTAAGCCAGGGGCACCTTCCCACCACAGTACAGTACAGTACTGTACAGTATATAATGCCTTTTGTCTGCCCCCCAAAAATTTCCTTGGAACCTAACCCCCCGCATTTACATTAAATCTTATGGGGAAATTGGATTCATTTAACATTGTTTCACTTAAAGTTGCATTTTTCAGGAACAGAACTACAACGTTAAGTGAGGAGTTCCTGTACTAACTGCAGCAGCTTGATGCTGGTGTAAATTGCATCAGCAAAACTTGGAGAGTAGACATGGCCTTAGGTGCTGAACTGTATCAGGCAGGTGGGGCTTAGCGTAGGCGACATGTTGGGGGGGGCAATGCAGGGCCAAGTGCCCCCCCCAGGTTTCTGCTCGGCCTGCCAGGGGTGGGGTGGGGAGAGAGGGGCTCTGTCCTTCTCCTGCTGTGGCTGTCTCCTGGCATGTTCGGCCCCTCTCCCTGGCAGACGGGCCCGGGCAGAGAGCAGAAGGGGTGGGACGGAGCCACTTCTCATGCAGGCTAAGGATGGGAGGCTGCTCTGGGTCACTGCTCTGTGTAGTGTGAAGGCTGCCTGTGAGAAACCAGCTGAGGAGGCTCGGGGCCTGCCCCCTCTGCTCCCCCCCAGGCCCAGCAGCCAGGGACAGGGGCCAAGCAAGCCTAAGCTTCCCATCCCCTCAGCATGTTTCCGGCTCGCTCGGCCCCTGTCCCAGGTAGCCGGGCCCAGGTGGGGAGCAGAGGGGGTGGGCCGCTGCTGCCTCCCCAGCTGGGCTCCTGGAGCAGCCACCCTCAGCCCGCCTGGGCCCGGGGCCAGCTGCTAGGGAGAACAGCCAAGCGAGCTGGAAATGTGCTGGGGGCAAGCACAGCAGAAGAAGGACAGAGTCCCCCTCCCCCACAGGTTACTCTGATGGGGTGGGTGGGGAGAGCATGGCAGTCCCCAGGCCGGGTGCAGGGCAGGGCGTCACAGGGGAAGGTGCCGGGAGCTGGTTCCCTGGTCTCTGCTCAGCCGGAGGTAGGGGCATTGCCTGTGCCCTGCCCCTCCCTTGTCGAGGTGTCCGGTAGCTGCAGGGAAACACTGGTGCTGTCAGTCTCCCTGAGGCAGGGCTGGCCCCAGCTGGGCCCAGGGTCACGTGCTCCCTGATCTTGTGGCTGCCCAGGTCTATGGAGGTGGGGCTGGAAGTGCCTCCCGGAGGCGATGCATGGGGTGGTCACGTCTCCCCCCTTTACATTGTGCCCCCTCAGTATCAGGAGGCATGAGTTATCTATGGGGCTTAGGCATGGATGGCAGGTATCATAGGCAGTAGGCTGTGCCTTCCCAAACAGCCAGCATGCCCCCGCCCACGCTCTGCCCTAGGCAGGGCCGGCTCTAGGCACCAGCATTCCAAGTATGTGCTTGGGGTGGCACTTCTCAAGGGGCAGCATTCAGGCTTTTGCTTCGGCGGCAGCACTCCGGCTTTTTTTTTTTTTTCCTTTGGCGGCGGCACTCAGGGCTGGCTCCAGCGTTTTTGCCGCCCCAAGCAGCAAAAAAAAAAAGCCACGATTGCGATCGGCGGCACTTTGGCGGCAGCTCTACCGCCGCCGCTTCATTCTTCAGCGGCAATTCGATGGCCGGTCCTTCCCTCCGAGAAGGAGTGAGGGACCTGCCACCGAACTGCTGCCGAAGAGCCAGACATGCTGCCCCTCTCCGTTGGCCGCCCCAAGCACTTGCTTGTTGCTGCACTGGTGCCTGGAGCCGGCCCTGGCAGCACTCCGGCTTTTTTTTTTTTTTTTTTTGCTTGGGGCAGCAAAAAACCTGGAGCCGGCCCTGCACCCAGGCCAGGTTCCGCTGCGGTCCAGCGCTAAGCCTTGGCTGGCCTACCTCCGGCAGGGAGTCAGGATGGCTGGGGCTGGGGCTGCGCCGCCCAGCGCACTAGGGCTGGCTGCTTTGCCTAGAGCACTGGGGCTGGGGCCAGGGTCCGCAGTGGGGATGTACTATCAGCTCCTGCAGGGGAGAGGGGGCAGATAGGGAGGGGAGGGGCCTTGGGCAGGAGAGGCGGGGCCGGGGACTAGCCTCCCCCAATGGCAGGATGACAGGCCGCCCATGTGCTTAGGACAGACCCTTCTCATCAGGATTTCCCATTGGCAAACTTAGGCTTCTCCCCACTTAGCTCACTGGCTTTTGAGGACTGAATTCTAAGGCTCCTCTCTCTCCTCATTCATTGTATAGACTAGGTCCTAGGCACTTGAGTCAGGCTTTGTGGGTCTCACCACTGTTCCTGTGACTTTCTAGGCATCAAAAAATTTGGTATTGCAACACTCAGCATCACAACTTCTAAGTCCCTTGGTGAATCTAGCCCTTAGATCTTTTCCTCACTGCTAAGAAAGGTAATTGTTTTGTTTTGTTTTGTTTTGTTTTGTTTTGTATAGAACTACAAATTCTGTGTTGAAAACTTGTTCACTATATGTAACAGAGACAATGTGGGGAAGTCTGCACAAGGAACAATGGTCGATTTTCTGCCTGGACAGCTTGTCTTTTGAAGGTGTTCATATTTCAAATACTGTTTACAATGCTTTGCACCATTTTTGGAGTTTTGTGTGCATTACATGTTTGTGTGCTATAGAAACTGTATGGCCAAATCTACAATCGAAAGAGACTAATCAAGAAATAACTATGCCTTCCCTCAGGGGTTTACATACAACAGCCCTGAGGTTTCATGCTCTAGAATGCTTTTCCAACACCCCCCCCCAACCTTTCTTTATTTGTGTCCAAATTAAAAATAGAGAGTTCACATTGGTAGCAAAATGTGACAGGAGGGGGCCGCCCTTCACAATTTGATACCCATGAACCAGAAGGTGGGGAACGGCAGAGGTAGCAAATTATGGCATTTATAACTCTCCCCATTAGTCACAATTTGCTACTCCTGGGCTAGGAGATGGGATGGTGGAGTAGCAAATTTCGACAGGAATATCCGTCTCAATTTGCTTCCCCTGCACTACACGATGGGACAGAAGACAGTGGCAGCAAGGGCGCAGCAAAAGAAAATAGCTAGTTGTCAGTAACTGCTAGAAGTAAAGTATCAGAGGGGTAGCCGTGTTAGTCTGAATCTGTAAAAAGCAACAGAGGGTCCTGTGGCACCTTTGAGACTAACAGAAGTCCTGGGAGCATAAGCTTTCGTGGGTAACTAACCTCGTTAACTCCACACTGATATATACCTGCCTCTGGAGATTTCCATTACTTGCATCTGAAGAAGTGAGGTTCTTACCCACGAAAGCTTATGCTCCCAGTACTTCTGTTAGTCTCAAAGGTGCCACAGGACCCTCTGTTGCTTTTTGCTAGAAGTAACACACTGGGTCAGAAGGGGGCAGTTTGTAAGTTACCCCATGGCTCCTCTGCAACCAGGATGAGTGGGGGGAACACGGAGGAGCTTCTCCATGGTTGTGCCAGGGCCCCTCCTAGGGTGTTTGTGACACTCGGTGAATGCGACTCTGGATGGGGAGCAAAAAAAGCCCTCCTCGGCTTGGATGGAAGAAAAGAAATGCAGATCCCTGGCTGTGAGGGGGGTACACCCAGCAGGGTCAGGGTGGGGGTGGGGCGCCGGGGGTGTTGGGGGAGGAGCTGGGAATCAGGACGCCTGGGTTCTTCTAGCCAAAGGCGAGCTCCAGCTTGGGAAAGTCCCGGGTCCCACAGAGAGTGGTGTTGCAGGCGGGTCTGGTGTTGAGGGACACGGGAAGGGGCTGTATCAGCTGACAGCTGGCTGGTGGTGCTGGGAGGAAGGAAGTGGGAGATGGGAAAAGCGGAGTCAGAGGTCTTGTGCGGCAGCTGCTGTCCCTGGATTTGAGTGGTCAGCAATCAGGGCTCTTGGAAGCCGGGACTGAGCAGCTGCTGCTCCCACACGGAGTCTGGGCCCGGGAGAGACCTGCATTACAGCCCCCTCTGTGCCCAGCAGAGATGGGGACTTTCTCCAGTGGCTGGAACTAGTCCCCCTGCGGGCAGCCCCGGGCTCTGCCGACATCCTGAGCTGGAGACTGCAGGTGATGGGGACAGGGCTGGGGATGGGTTGGAAAGTGATTCTCTGTACAAAGGATCCCGGGGAACCTCAGACCTTGCAGCCCCCGGGAACTTGCTCCCTGGTTGTGAATGCACCCGGGGGAGGAATATGAGCTGCCTTAACAGCAAGGGAGCCAATTTCCTCCACTCCTTTCAGAATCTGCCTGTTGTTGCTGCCAGCTCTTGTGATTTTTATTGAGAGTCTTTAGGTAATTGGTGCTTTTTCTTAAAGCCATTGATTTGGTGAGCATCTCAGCTTTCACCCGAAAAAAATTTCTAGCGCTCAGGTTTGAAAACATGACCTGAGTGTAACCTTAGGGGTCAGAAGCCAGAAAGCAAAACACATTTATTATTGAACACCCCTCCCCCCATGTTTATAAGCCTATCTCATTATTTGTTATTATTTATTTTATTATTATTTTTGTCCCAACTAGTGATTTTTCAAAGTTTGAGGCTGGCAGTGTTGTCTGCTCCAGGAACTAAACCGGAGAGGAGATGGCAGAGGGGTTCCAGGGAAACCATACGTATTTGATGGAGAAAGCAAGCAGAATTTGTGTTTTTTAGGAAAGAAAGAGTTGTGAGGATAACTACATTAAAGATTGTGAAGTGCAACTCGGCCTCCACTCTAGACCCCAGATAAGTACAAAAGGCCACACACTCTGATAAATAACCATTTGAAAACTACAAGGAGTCCGGTGGCACCTTAAAGACTAACAGATTTATTTGGGCATAAGTTTTTGTGGGTAAAAAACCTCACTTCTTCAGATGCATGGAGTGAAAATTACAGAATGAAATGAATAGGCAGCAGGGTTAAAACAAACAAAAGTCAGACTGTGGAACTCTTTGCCAGCGGATATTATGAAGGCCAGGACTATAACAGGGTTCAAAAAAGAACTAGATACGTTCATGGAGGATAGGTCCATCAATGGCTATCAGCCAGGATGGGCAGGGATGGTGTCCCTAATCTCTGTTTGCCAGAAGCTGGGAATGGGCGACAGGGGATGGATCAGTTGATGATTGCCTGTTCTGTTCATTCCCTCTGGGGCACCTGGCATTGGCCACTGTTGGAAGACAGGATACTGGGCTAGATGGATTGTTGGTCTGACCCAGTATGGCCGTTCTTATGTTCTTATTTCTGGCGGCTGTGAGCACTCCAGGATCTCACATTGCCTGGAAACTAACTTGTAAATTTCCCCCTATTCAACATGACCCTCAGTTCCCATTCCTGTTATGAAAGCTGAAGCCAAGCTACCCCAAGGAGAGGTGGTGGCATTTCTATGCGTAAGGATGGGGAGCAGAAAGAAAATTGAAGAGCTGCAGGATACTGAGGGGGCATATAAAGATGTCAGGCAGGAAGAGGCTGAGAGAGGCCTGGGGAAGTAGGGGATACAGAAGGAACACTGACAGAATAAAGGGAATCATTGTGCAGGAGGATAAGGCGGGGAAACATGAATGTGCGGGGGAGGGGCAGGGGATGATGAGGTGGCCACACAAATCAGGTTGGCAGAAAGGGAAAATGAAGGGTAGGATACTGTGAAGGGAAATGAGGGGAGAGGAGACTGAGTGTGGAAGGAGACCAGATGGGGAATGTAGAGAGATAGGGTAGTGATAAGTGAAGAAAGTGGGGAGGGATACGATAGCTTCTATCCCCTGGGGTGGGGGAGTTGCCAAGGCAGTGGTCCCCACACTTTTCACAGTTGCACCCCCCCTTACCCCTGTCTGCAACCCCCCACCCCCCGGGGAGCTGGGACATGTCTGGGGGTGGGGTGCACAGACAGGGGTAAGAACACAGAGGCTGAGGCCACAGCTGTGAGCAGGTCTGGGGCTGGGAACAGAGCCAGGACCGGGGGCCGAGGCTGGGGGTGGAACTGGGGCTGGAGCTGGGAGCAGAGCCATGGCTGGGGGCCAATGCTGGGGGTGGGACTGGGGCTGGGCTGGGGCTGGGAGCAGAGCCGAGGCTGGGGGTGGGATTGGGGCCAGGAGGAGTGGAAACCTTAGCTGGGCCACTGTCGGGGGCTGGGGCTGGGGCTGGGGCTGGGGCTGGGGCCGGAGCAGAGCTGGTGGTGGAGTGGGGCTGGGTGGCGCTCCTGCCCCACCCCCTGTGTGGGCTGGCTCAGGCCCTGCTGCGTCCCCCTGAATATTCCTCCATGCTCCCCTTGAGGGGCGCGCCCCACAGTTTGGGGACCTGTGAGCTAAGGGATGTCCCCTGCAAACAACCATTGGGAAATTTAGAACCTGACATGCTCAAACATGCTTTGCGGGTGGGCAGCTTCCCTCCAAAGTCTCAAAAACTAGAAGGCAAATTGCCACTTCCTCCCCCGGCCTCTCCTCCAAATGATTATGGTTTAAGCCAAATTCGTGATTTTGAGGACTGACTCCTGAATGCTGAATATCCGGGGTGGGCAACATTAAAAAAGGTCTTGGCCTCATCCCTCCTGGGCCACACGTCCAGGTCACATTCTGGTCTCAGTTAAATTCTGGTGTCAGTCCAGATTCATGGCAAGGAAGGACAGAGGCTGACTCCAGATCTGGAGGAGATGAGATCTGTGTCTGTCCTGAGGTGGGGAAGAGGAAGGAGGCTATTTCATTTGCTTTTGCCACTGGAGGGCTCTGGTTATTATACAGGGAGGAGAGACGCAGGTTTCTTGGGGTCTTTATTTCCTGGGTCAGATACTGAGATGCTGCTGCTGGCTCCTGCTCCATTCCTGGTCATCCAGGAGCCCAGGCTGAGCCACTGCTGCTCCCCAGCGGGATCTGTGCAGGGAGAGACCTGCATTAACCCCCCCTTTGTGCCTAGCCGGGGGGACTTTCTGCGGTGGCTGGAACACCGGCCCCTGAGCCAGAGCCTGGAGGTGAGGGGAGAGACCCGGGGGAAAGGGCTGGGGCCAGGCAGGAAAGTGGCTCTGCACCTTGGCCCGTCTCTGCTCCCCATGGGTCTGCCCTGGCTTAGCTGCTGTAAGGAAGCAGCAGAAGGGCTTGCCCCATTGCACAGGGCTGCAGGCCCCTATGCAGGATTAGGGGCCTCAGGGTGACTAGTGGGGGGTCCCTAGGGAGGACTGGCTGAAATCACCCCAGCACCACAAGAGAGGCAACCAGCAGCACGACCCAGAACATTCGCCCGCCCACGCACACATTCTGCCCAGAGGGAAAGCATCTGGGGGGGACGCACCAGGAGAACACATGTGGGGCAAGGAGGCAGTCTGTGATAGCAGGAGCCAAAGGAGGAAGGGTAGCGTGTCCCCCCAGGAGCGCGGGGACCAGGCAGAGGCAGGAACTGGCTTTTCCTCTCCCTGCTCCTCACATTCTCCCCAGGAAAGTCAATCTGTCCCGGGGTGCTGCAGGGAATGGAGCTGGGCAGGGCTGTGAGTCGGGAACGTCCCGTTCCCCCCCCCTTCCCCCCTTCCCGATTGCTTCTGCTGCCACTTCCAGTCTCTCTGTCCTCCTCCTTTCCCCTCTATTCTCCCCTTCTGGCTGGGAGACCTATTATCCCATTCCTGGGGGTGTTTCCTTTCCCATAGCTGGATTGGTTTCTGCTCTTGGTATTGGTAACAAATGCCATTTGGATCTAGTGTGACCGGATAGCAAGTGTGAAAAATTGGGATGGCGGAGGAGGAAAATTGGAATGGCGGAGGAGGTGGGCTGGGGGTGGGGGGGTACAGTAGTCACCTATATAAGACAAAGCTCCAAGTATCGGGACCGTCCCTATAAAATCAAGACATCTGGCCACCTTATTTGGATCCAAACTTTCTGCCTCTAGTCTTTGGGAGGGTTCGGGGGACCAGTTTCTCTAGCTATGACACAGACATGGCATTGTAAGGGTTACGGTACCCAACATGCGCTATGCTTAATCTCACGGCTGGGATTCCGATGGAAGGGAAGGATTTTTTTTTAAAGTGGAATGAATATAAATTAACAATCCCTAGGGTCAATCTGCTATAACAACGCCCTCCTCATGTAGTTAGTCCATGCAGTTAGCCTCTGGGGGGTGTTCTCAGCATTGGGAGCAATGACTAAAACTAATGGCGGGGTTTTGTGGGGGAGGGGAGGTTCAGAGCTGGCACTCTGGGTATGTTGAGTGACTGGAGCTGGGGAAGCTGGGGGCAATGTCTGAATTTTAATATTTTGTGTACATCTATAGAAGTGGTTCTCAACCTTTCCAGGCTACTGTACCCCTTTCAGGAGTCTGATTTGTGTATCCCCAAGTTTCACCTCACTTAAAAACGACTTGCTTACAAAATCAGATGTAAAAATATGGAAGTGTCACACAGCACACAGTTACTGAAAAGTTGCTTCCTTTCTCATTTTTACCATATAATTATAAAATAAATCGATTTGGAATATAAATATTGTATTTACTTTTCCATGTATAGTACATAGAGCAGTATAAACAAGTCACTGTCTGTATGACATTTTAATTTGTACTGACTTTACTAGGGCTTATTATATAGTCTGTTGTGAAACTAGGCAAATATCTAGATAAGTTGATGTACCCCCTGGAAGTCCTCTGCATACCCCCAGGGGTATGTGTACCCTGGTTGAGAAGCACTGCCCTATAGTGTGGGGGATATTTGCAGCTGGGGGTTGGGCCTCTGGCGACAAGGTGGGTTCTGTTTTTATTTGTTTCCCTTTTCACACCTGCCTTGCTGAGGTTGGACTGCAATGGAGACAAAGTCTAAGGGCCACATCCTGCTCTGGGTGTGAATCCCAGGGACGCTGCACGGGCAGCTGCAACACAGGGAATCTGCCAGCTGTGAGAGTGTTTGTAGTCATTTGTAAATATATATATAAAATCTCCCCCCTCCCTGATTCTTCCAGGAGGGGCTGCAAGAGCATCTGTGCTGTGCGAGAAACGAGCAAAGAAAAGCCAAAGATGACAAGGAGAGGCAAAGAGCGGTATGGCTGGTGGGTGCTCAGAGTCATTCTCCCCATCCCGGCACCGAGGTTTGCCTGGGATTAGAGTGCCTGGAGTGATGTGGCAACCACAAGGACTCTCCTGCCGGCCTCAGCCAGGAAACCATCCCCACTGGAATCCAGGGAGGAGGGTGGGGTCAAGCACGTGGAGGGTACCATGATGCTCTTGGGGAACATTTGCCAGTGTATGGGACTTGTCTGTGAACTGGCCCAGAGAGACCCTGCCCAGAGGCTGCTCAGATATTATAGTGGCTGGGATTTCTCTGGAGTGCCTAGGGAAGATGTGGAGAGAGGAGAGAAAATGTGGGCTGAATGGATGGAGATTTTTGGCTCAGTGCAAGTTGTTGAGGTTTTTGTGCTGTTGCCATTTGTCCCTGTCCTGGGCCCTCCATCCTTCCTGTTCTAAGGGTATGTCTACACTACGAAATTAGTTCGAATTTATAGAAGCCGGTTTTATTGAAATCGGTTGTATACAGCCGATTGTGTATGTCCACACAATAAAATGCTCTAGGTGCTCTAGTCGGCAGACCGCGTCCACAGTACGAGGCTAGCGTCGACTTCCGGAGCATTGCACTATGGGTAGCTATCCCACAGCTATCCCACAGTTCCCGCAGTCTCTGCCGCCCCTTGGAATTCTGGGTTGAGATCCCAATGCCCGGATGATGCAAAACAGTGTCGCGGGCGGTTCTGGGTACATGTCGTCAGGCCCCTCCCTCCCCCGTCACAGCAACGGCAGACAATAGATTCGCGCCTTTTTATCTGGGTTACCTGGGTTACCTGTGCAGACAACATGGAGCCCGCTCAGCACAGCTGAGCTCACCATCACCATATGTCCTCTGGGTGCCGGCAGACGTGGGACTGCATTGCTACACAGCAGCAGCTGCTAACTGCCTTTTGGCGGTAGACGGTGCAGTAGACTGGTAGCCTTCATCGGCGATCTGGGTGCTGGCAGCCGTGGGGCTTGCCTTTTGGCAGTAAATGGTGTATTATGACTGTTAGCCGGCCTATTACAAGTCGGGTCATCGCACGTTAGCAGAGTCTTCCCTGAGCAGCAGCTCGTGCAATAGGCCTGAAGACCATCGTCATACACCGCCCAGTATTTGCTGCCAAGCACCCAGAAAGATGCCGAGGGCTATCAGTCACGCTGCACCGTCGTCTTAAGATGTAAAAAATAGATTTTCTCTGTATTCATTTGCTTCCCCCTCCCTCCGTCAACAGGGTTTTCAGTTTAATCTTTGGGGGGGACCAGTCTGTGACAGTTGTTTGTGTCTCTCCCTGATGCACAGCCACCGTTCTTTATTTTAATTCCCTGTGCCTGTACGCCATGTCGTCACTCGGCCCCCCTCCCTCCTTCCCCTAGGCCGTCAGATACTACGTTTGCGCCACAGCTCGAGCCGAGAAGCGGTTCGCGCCTTTTCTTTGAATTCTGGGTTGAGATCCCAATGCCCGGATGATGCAAAACAGTGTCGCGGGCGGTTCTGGGTACATGTCGTCAGGCCCCTCCCCCCTCGTCACAGCAACGGCAGACAATAGATTCGCGCCTTTTTACCTGGGTTACCTGTGCAGACAACATACCACGGCAAGCATGGAGCCCGCTCAGCTCAGCTGAGCTCACCGTCACCATATGTCCTCTGGGTGCCGGCAGACGTGGGACTGCATTGCTACACAGCAGCAGCTGCTAACTGCCTTTTGGCGGTAGACGGTGTAGCATGAGTGATAGCCGTGGGGCTGGCAGCCGTAGTGCTGCATTGCACCAGCCCCTTGCAGGCGATGGTATATTATGACTGGTACCCGTCGTCGTCGTACTGGTATGGCTGTCAATCATGGCCACCTGGGCAGACATGCTACTGTTTCGATGATGACGGTTACCAGTCATAATATACTATTTTCTGCCAATTGCCCAATATTGTCTGCTAAGCACCCAGAAGAGGCCGAGGGCGATGCTGGGTGCTGGCGGACGTGGGGCTGGCAGACGTGGGGCTGCATTGCTACACAGCAGCAGCCCCTTGCCTTTTGGCAGATGATGGCATATTATGATTGGTATCCGTCATCGTCATACTGGTATGGCTGTCACTCATGCTGCAGCGTCGGCTGCCACCTTAAGATGTAAAAAATAGATTTGTTCTGTGTTCATTTGCTTCCCCTTCCTCCGTGAAATCAACGGCCTGCTAAGCCCAGGGTTTCCAGTTTAATCTTTGGGGGGACCATTCTGTGTGACAGTTGTTTGTGTTTCTCCCTGTTCCTGTACCTGTACGCCATGTCGTCACTCGGCCCTCCCTCCCTCCCGCCCTCCTTCTCCTGGTCCATCAGATACTACTTTCGCGCCTTTTTTCTGACCAGGCGCCATAGCTAGCACTGGGATCATGGAGCCCGCTCAGATCACCGCGGCAATTATGAGCACTATGAACACCACGCGCATTGTCCTGGAGTACATGCAGAGCCAGAACATGCCAAGGCGAAACCCGGACCAGGCGAGGAGGCGATTGCAGCGCGGCGACGAGAGTGATGAGGAAATTGACATGGCCATAGACCTCTCACAAGGCACAGGCCCCAGCAATGTGGAAATCATGGTGTTACTGGGGCAGGTTGATACCGTGGAACGCCGATTCTGGGCCCGGGAAACAAGCACAGACTGGTGGGACCGCATCGTGCTGCAGGTATGGGACGATTCCCAGTGGCTGCGAAACTTTCGCATGCGTAAGGGCACTTTCATGGAACTTTGTGACTTGCTTTCCCCTGCCCTGAAACGCCAGGATACCAAGATGAGAGCAGCCCTCACAGTTGAGAAGCGAGTGGCAATAGCCCTGTGGAAGCTTGCAACGCCAGACAGCTACCGGTCAGTCGGGAATCAATTTGGAGTGGGCAAATCTACTGTGGGGGCTGCTGTGATCCAATTTGCCAGGGCAATGAAAGACCTGGTGATAGCAAGGGTAGTGACTCTGGGCAACGTGCAGTCAATAGTGGATGGTTTTGCTGAAATGGGATTCCCAAACTGTGGCGGGGCCATAGACGGAACCCATATCCCTATCTTGTCACCGGAGCACCAAGCCACCGACTACATAAACCGCAAGGGGTACTTTTCAATGCTGCTGCAAGCCCTGGTGGATCACAAGGGACGTTTCACCAACATCAACGTGGGATGGCCGGGAAAGGTACATGATGCTCGCGTCTTCAGGAACTCTGCTCTGTTTCGAAAGCTGGAGGAAGGGACTTTCTTCCCGGACCAGAAAGTGACCATTGGGGATGTTGAAATGCCTATCGTGATCCTTGGGGACCCAGCCTACCCCTTAATGCCATGGCTCATGAAGCCATACACAGGCAGCCTGGACAGGAGTCAGGACCTGTTCAACTACAGGCTGAGCAAGTGCCGAATGGTGGTGGAATGTGCATTTGGACGTTTAAAAGCGCGCTGGCGCAGCTTACTGACTCGCTCAGACCTCAGCGAAAAGAATATCCCCATTGTTATTGCTGCTTGCTGTGCGCTCCACAATATCTGTGAGAGTAAGGGGGAGACATTTATGGCGGGGTGGGAGGTTGAGGCAACTCGCCTGGCCGCTGATTACGCGCAGCCAGACACCAGGGCGGTTAGAGGAGCACAGCAGGGCGCGGTGCGCATCAGAGAAGCTTTGAAAACGAGTTTTGTGACTGGCCAGGCTACTGTGTGAAACTTCTGTTTGTTTCTCCTTGATGAACCCTCCAACCCCCCCCCCGACCCGGTTCACTCTACTTCCCTGTAAACCAACCACCCCACCCCACCCTCCCCTCCCCTCCCGCTTGCAGAGGCAATAAAGTCATTGTTTTTTCACATTCATGCATTCTTTATTAGTTCCTTACAGAGGTAGGGGGATAATTGCCAAGGTAGCAGGGATGGGTGGGGGAGGAGGGATGGAAAAGGACACACTGCATTTTAAAACTTTAACTCTTATTGAAGCCCAGCCTTCTGATGCTTGGGCGATCATCTGGGGTGGAGTGACTGGGTGGACGGAGGCCCCCCCACCGTGTTCTTGGGCGTCTGGGTGACGAGGCTATGGAACTTGGGGAGGAGGGCTGTTGGTTACACAGGGGCTGTAGCGGCGGTCTCTGCTCCTGCTGCCTTTCCTGCAACTCAACCATACGCTCGAGCATATCACTTTGATGCTCCAGCAGACGGAGCATTGCCTCTTGCCGTCTGTCTGCAAGCTGACGCCACCTATCGTCTTCAGCCCGCCACCTCTCCTCTCGTTCATGTTGGACTTTTCTCATCTCCGACATTGACTGCCTCCACGCATTCTGCTGTGCTCTATCAGCGTGGGAGGACATCTGCAGCTCCGTGAACATCTCGTCCCTCGTCTTACGTTTTCTCTTTCTAATGTTCACGAGCCTCTGCGAAGGAGAAACATTTGCAGCTGGTGGAGGAGAAGGGAGAGGTGGTTAAAAAAGACACATTTTAGGGAACAATGGGTACACTCTTTCATTACAAGGTCGCATATTTCGGCTTGCAGGCAGCCATCGTAGGCCACAGTGTTTTGGCTTATTTAACCTTCTTAACATGCGGGAAAGGTTGCAAACAGCAGCGCATTTCCCATCTCAAGGATGAATTGGGTTGTCCATTTAAAATGGGGTTTCAATGTAAAAGGAGGGGGCTGCGGTTTCCCGGTTAACATGCGGCACAAACACAAGTAAACCACCCCCCCCACACACACACACACGATTCTCTGGGATGATCACTTCACCCCTCCCCCCCACCGCGTGGTTAACAGCGGGGAACATTTCTGGTCCGAATAGCAGGAACGGGCGCCTCTGAATGTCCCCCTTAATAAAATCACCCCATTTCAACCAGGAGAGCTTTCTGGAGATGTCCCTGGAGGATTTCCGCTCCATCCCCATACACGTTAACAGACTTGCTTGCTTTTTTTTGTAATGTTTACAAATATTTACAAAGTTACACTCACCAGAGGTCTCCTGTGTGCCCTGAGGGTCTTGGGTGAGTTCGGGGGTTACTGGTTCCAGGTCCAGTGTCACAAACATATCCTGGCTGTTGGGGAAACCGGTTTCTCCGCTTCCTTGCTGCTGTGAGCTACCTACAGTACCTCCATCGTCATCTTCCTCGTTCCCCGAACCGTCTTCCCTGTGTGTTTCTCCAGTGAGAGAGTCATAGCACACGGTTGGGGTAGTGGTGGCTGCACCCCCTAGGATCGCATGCAGCTCCGCGTAGTAGCGGCAAGTTTGCGGCTCTGCCCCGGACCTTCCGTTTGCTTCTCTGGCTTTGTGGTAGGCTTGCCTTAGCTCCTTAATTTTCACGCGGCACTGCTGTGTGTCCCTGTTATGGCCTCGGTCCTTCATGGCCTTGGAGATCTTTTCTAATACTTTTCCATTTCTTTTACTGCTACGGAGTTCAGCTATCACTGCTTCATCTCCCCATATGGCGAGCAGATCTCGTACCTCCCGTTCGGTCCATGCTGGAGCTCTTTTGCGATCCTGGGAGGACTCCATGACGGTTACCTGTGCTGATGAGCTCTGCGTGGTCACCTGTGCTCTCCACGCTGGGCAAACAGGAAATGAAATTCAAACCTTCGCGGGTCTTTTCCTGTCTACCTGGTCAGTGCATCTGAGTTGAGAGCGCTGTCCAGAGCGGTCACAATGAAGCACTGTGGGATAGCTCCCGGAGGCCAATAACATCGAATTCCGTCCACACTACCCCAATTCCGACCCGCAAAGGCCGGTTTTATCGCTAATCCCCTCGTCGGAGGTGGTGTAAAGAAACCGGTTTAAAGGGCCCTTTAAGTCGAAAGAAAGGGCCTCGTTGTGTGGACGTGTCCAGGCTTAATTCGGTTTAACGCTGCTAAAGTCGACCTAAACCCGTAGTGTAGACCAGGCCTAAGTGAACTTCCCATCATGCACCACTAGGGACCCTGGGTTCTAGCCAATATCTCCCCCATCTGCTGGGAGGCACATGTAGGATATTCCCCTGGTTACCTTGCCACCCTCTCCCTGTAATTGCAGAAACAGACAGAAGCTAAGAGGCAGAAAATTATCCGGGAGTGGAAGAAGCTATGTGGGTTTCTGCAGGAGCAGCTTACTGCTGTCCTAGCTGGAAGAGCTAGACAGAGCAATTGTCAAGAGAGGGGATGAGAGGATCTCTGAACTGTGCCTGGAGATTTCCCTGCTCAGTGAAATGGGAGGAGAGAATGGATAGGAGCCGCTGAGCCAATCCGTACAGGTGAGACTGTGCCACTGTAATGATAATACACAGTATTTCTTTTCCGAAACTTTTTATTAAGGCAAAGATACAATAAAATATTAACTTCCTATATCATACATGACTTATTCAGCATCATGTTAATATTCAAAGAACCTGGCTAAAGATTCTGACTCGTCCACTGGCAAGCCTTCCTCCTCTGAGTACGCTACAAAGGATGACCACATTTCTAAACACCTATCCTCTTTTTGGCACTTCTCTTGTGTACGTACTTGGTGTGAAAGCTGTTCCATTACAAGAAGAGTCCATATTTTACAATACCACAATTCCATAGGACGAGAAGTCACATTTTTCCAATAATAAGCAACACTTAGCCTTGCTGCTAACCATAAAAAAAAGAAATTCATTTGTCATTCTTTTTAAAATGTACATCCTTTACTGGACTGTAAGGAAGCAGGTCAGGAGATCTCTGGGAAGCTGTCATTTTGTTATAAGATGAATCTCTTTAATAATTGCCTCCCCAAACTGTCTAGTTCCTGGACACAATCACCATATGTGCAAGTATGTTCCCTTTTCCCCACCACAGTGCATCCCTAGCAGTAAAAATATGATATATCTTAACTTGAGTCAAATGCCATCTATGCAGTAATTTATAAAAATCTTTGTGAGCTACACAAATTGAAGATGTATATGTATATTCCCTTTCCCACTCAATTAATATCAATATCTTTGCCCATATCCCTCTCCCATCTTTTTATCTGAGTTGTTTTCCTATCAATATCTTTTTCAATCAAAATTGTATATATCTTAGAAATTAAACCTTTTGTTCCAGGTTCCTCCTGGATTAACTCCTCAAATGTGGTCAAAGGTCTAGATAGAGACATCTTGTATCCAGATTTCACAATAGAATGTTTGATTTGTAAATATTGAAAATATGGGATCTTAATTATTATTAGCTATCTCTTGGTATGATTTCAAATCGGGACCCAGGAACAGCTGTCCAAACTAAGTAATCTCAGCTGTTACCCACAATGCATAGTCACTTTGATATTTCCTAGTGATAAATAAATGGGAGAGGGCCTCAGGTAAAGGAATTTTTAAAAAGTTGCCCAAAGCTGCTAAGTTGGCCTGGATGAATGGGTGATTTTTTATGTTTGGTGACCTACATTTCTTTGTAACCTAACTGTTACTATCTATAGCTATATTTGGGCTTTTGTCTTGTTCGAGTTTTACCCAGCGTATGAATGGTCTATTGCTAATGCAATTGATCATGTCTTTCAATTTTGATGCATAATAATAATAAGCCAAATTAGGGAAAGCTAGTCCACCCAACTGTGTAGGTTTATTCAGTACTTTAGAACTCCCCCTTTGATTTGTATGTTTCCATATGAATTTTAATAGTGCATCCTGCCATGTTTTTAAAGCATGTCACGGATACCAACTGGGATGTACTGAAACAAAAATAACAACTTTGAGAGGACATTCATCTTTTACAAGGCTACCCCACCTAGCCAAGAAATTTAATATTTGTTCAATTTCTCCAACTCTTTTATGTTGTTGTTTTTTCCCCACAGTGGAGGGTTGTTTGCCTTAAAAAAAGATTTTACAATATTTATTCCTATACAATATTTATTCCTAAATATTTTAAATATGTCTTTACCCATTTAAATTTATGTCACTGACAACAGTTTGTTTTGTCCCTTTCAGGAATATTAATTCCTAAAATTTCAGTTTTATCATAGTGTATTTTGAAGCCTGATACCTGCCCAAATTCCAAAGTCAATTCTGTTCTATCATTTTTAATGATGCTTCTGGATTCTGCAAATATAACAAGATATTATCAGAATACAAAGCTATGTTTGTGTTCTAATCCAGAAGACATTTTGATGCTCTTTACCAAGAGGCTGTTTCTTACATTTATGGCAAATGGCTCCATTGCCAGAGCAAACAGGGTGAATAAGGGACAATTCTGTCCCTTACCCCTAGACAAATTAAAAGTTGCGGATTGATGATCATTAGCCAAGGCAGATTCACAAGGATGAGTATACAGGGCCAATATGCCTGTAGAAAACTCATTTCCAAAACCAAACCTTACCAAAATATGTCTGATGTATTCCCCTCCAGCCAGTTGAATGCTTTCTCACCATCCAAACAAAGCAGCATACAGGAAAAATTGCTAGAATTAACATTATAAATGAAGGCTAGATTTATATTAGACCTAATTTCTGATGCGCTGATTTTGGTTCATTGATTTCTGGTCTCACACTGCTGTTGTTTGCTGGGCATGATTTCAACACAGTCCTTGAGTTATATCAGTAGCCTTTTTTGTTTGGACTAATTCAGTCTTCCTGTCTCTCTTTTGCATCTTTTCCCATCAATGTTTGTTATTATAGGTTACTGTGACATTTTATGAACTTTCACTCACTTTTCACGGTTAAGCTCACAATTAGGGTAAATTATCACAACAGGGGATGACATGTGCCAGCACATTGCACAGGAATAAACTTTTGCGTTGGACAGTGGCATGTCCCAGCTGCTTCAGAACCGTCCAAGAGTCACAGTAACAAGACCTGTGACTACATACACATTTTCAAATATCAATAACTAGGGCCCTACCAATTTCACGGCCGTGAAAAACGAGTCACACAGACTGTGAAATAAGCCCTTCCTTGTGAAATCCGATCTCTCCCTGCTGCTTGGAGCACTCCAGCCAGGAGGTCCTTGCTCCAGCTGGGCTGGGGAGGGACAGGACTTGTTCGTCCCCTACACAGCCGCTCTCGGGGGGAGCTCATACCGACCTCCACCTCCGGGAACCTCCTGCAGCTGCAGGAAGCTCCACTGTTTCTGCCTTCAGAGTTCAGCTGAGGGTGGCAATCCTGTGAACCCCCTACAACAAGTTTGCAATCCCCCTACAATCCCCTTTTGGGTCAGGGCCCCCACGGTTACAACACCATGACATTTCAGATTTAAACATCTGAAAACGTGAAATTTACCAATTTGGTAGGGCCCTATCAATAATTTATTCAAATTAAGAGGAAGATACACCTTGTGAGAGTGGGTTTTGTTTACTATAAATTGTTAGAAAATTCAATCCCACTTATTTTGTTGAAATTTTTTAAAAATTAAACTTGCACTGATGAGGATTTTGTTTGTTTGTTTTTTTTAAATCTTGGCCCTTTGAATAAGAAATTGGGAATAAGGAACCAACCTTAACCTGTGGAATATTCTTTGCATTCATAATTCACCCTCATCTCACTTGTTTACTTTCTCCTGGAATAGGATTTCTTCTTCCCAAACCTGACATGATCTCCAAGGTGGAACAAGGGGAAATGCAGGGGTCCCAGATCTCCAGGGCTCCAAGGAGAGGGAGATCTTGAGAGGTACCTGTGCAGATGAGGAGTCCTTTAAACCGACTCAGAGACAATTCTTGAATGACAGAAACAGCTTGGATTCCCCAAAACGCCACTTTAGCTGCTCCACTTCTGGATTGTACCCAGCAGGTGTTGTATCCTCATTGCAGACGTCACTCATGTCTTCACACCCACCATCACTGACACCTGGCAGCACCTCCTTGCCACCCGAGATAGGATCTTCTCTATTCTCTGGGAAAAAATTATGGAGATTCTGATTTTTTTTTGATCTCCCAACAGTTCATTTCATTTGTGTCTCCCCCCACACATCCACCACCCCATTTGCTCTGCCCCTTTCTGAGGTTTCCCTCCCTCCCTCCCTTTCCCCACTCTCCTGGCACAGGGAATGACTCGCGTCTGAATTCTCTTTCTATCCCAGCAGGTGATGGGATGATGAGAAAGTACGAGGAGGAGAATCCCCAGCAAGAAGGTACTGAGCAAGTGGAACAACACTGGACATTACTGGGAAGATCTCAAGGGAACGTGTCCTCGAGTCCTGAACAGGAAGCAGCTTGTGAGAATGAGCACATGCCAGAGAACCATTAGGATAACCTCCCAGTGCAAGAAGTAGGTAAATCTGTTCATTATAGGGGAGATTGCAAGGACCTTGAGAGAACAACAGTCCAGCAGAGAATCTCCATGGGAGAGAGAAAAGCCACATGTACCAAGTGTGGGAAAAGCTTCAAACGGAGCTCAGACCTAACCAGACATGAGAGAATCCACACAGGAGAGAGACCCTATAGCTGTCCCAACTGTGGGAAAAGCTTCAACAATAGCTCAGCCCTTACTTTACATCTGAAAACCCACACAGGAGAGAGACCGTATAAGTGCCTCAACTGTGGGAAAAACTTCACTCGCAGCTCACGCCTCATTGAACATCAGAGAGTCCACACAGGAGAGAAACCCTATAAATGCCTCAACTGCGGGAAAAGTTTCAGTGTGAACTCAGCCCTCATTAGACATCAGAGAGTGCACACAGGAGAGAAGCCTTATAAATGCCCTGACTGTGAGAAAAGCTTCAATGTGAGTTCATTCCTTAAAACACATCAGAGAATCCATACGGGCGAGAGACCCTATAGATGCCCCGACTGTGGGAAAAGCTTCAAGGAGAGATCAAGCCTTATTAACCATGAGAGAATCCACACAGGAGAGAGACCCTTTAAATGCCCTGACTGTGGGAAAAGCTTCAACCAGATCTCAGCCCTTCTTCTACATCAGAGACTCCACACAGAAGAGAGACCCTATAAATGCCCCGATTGTGGGAAAAACTTCTGTGTGAGCTCAGCCCTCATTAGACATCGGAGAATTCACACAGGCGAGAAACCATATAAATGCCTTGAATGTGGGAAAAGCTTCAATGTGATTTCATCCCTTTGTACACATCGGAAAATTCACGCAGGAGAGAAACCATATAAATGCTCCGACTGTGGGAAAAGCTTCAATATTAGTTCGTCCCTTATCACACATCAAAGAATCCATACAGAAGAGAGACCCTATAAGTGCTCCAGCTGTGGGAAAAGCTTTAATATTAGCTCATCCCTGATTAAACATCAGAGAACGCACACAGAAGAGAGACCCTATAAATGCACCAACTGTGGGAAAAGCTTCACTCGGAGTTCATACCTTATTAAACATCAGAGAATCCACATGGCAGAGGCTCCTATAAATGCCCCTGTCAGTAGCCATAGTAAAAATAAACCATTTCCTGATTTCCCTGCTACACCAGTGACATTTGGTTCCCAAATATCTGTCTGCCCCTCTCTGGGGTGAGGATACAGCAGCAGACAAACCTGAACTGATGAGTGACTCTGGTTCTGCCTGTCTAGAACACCCCATGCAGAGCAGAATACCTGATCCACTCTGCCTCATTGCTGCAGGCCCAGCTGCTGAGGCGATGTGCCTCTCCGCCTGCTACCTGTTGGGCAAAGGAAGAGAAAAGAACTCCTCTGGAAATTCCCTCTCCCCTTCTCTGCCCTTTCATGGAGATTAGCAGAAGAAAACTTGGGCCCCATATTCATTCTAGATACCTGTTTCCATCTCTCTTCTTCTACCAGCCCATGGGCTGGGCTCTCGCACTTAACTGGAGTTGTTCCCTGCAGTGGGGTGCCCCTGAGGGCTGGTAACTCCTTCTCTCCCCAGATCCCCCAGGGTGCTTGGTTCTCAGGGGATCCGATGTTAACAGACCAGGAGGGATGGATGATGGGCAGGTAATGGAGGAATTTAATGTTTGGGGCTGATGGAGATGGGAACCAGAAGCAGTCAGATGCAGGGTGTTGAGGTATCCAGTGTGTGGGGATCATGGAATAACAAGGGTGGAAAGGGATGAGATTAGGAAGGTACTTCTCCTATACTTCAGCTCCTCTGCCCCTTTCTTTGTTCTCTTAGTATTAAGAAAGCATCACTGAGAGGGACACAAGAACTAGGGGTCACCAAATGAAAGTAATAGGCAGTAGGTTTAAAACAAACAAAAGGAAGTATTTCTTCACACAAAGCACAGTCAGCCTGTGGAACTCTTTGCCAGCGGATGTTGTGAAGGCCAAGACTATAACAGGGTTCAAAAAAGAACTAGGTGAATTCATGGAGGACAGGTCCATCAATGGCTATTTGCCAGGATGCGCTGGGATGGTGTCCCTAGCCTCTGTTTGCCAGAAGCTGGGAATGGGCGACAGGGGATGGATCACTTGATGTTTACCTGTTCTGTTCATTCCCTCTGGGGCACCTGGCATTGGCCACTGTTGGAAGACAGGATACTGGGCTAGATGGACCTTTGGTCTGATCCATTATGGCCGTTCTTATATGATTTCTAAAGGGACGCATGGGCCAGGCCCACCTCAGCTTTAGCCTCCACAGGTTTGTGTAGAGTAAGAAAAGTGGTGAGGGTTAGCTGGCATGTTTCCCTCTGATCCTGACCGAATCTCCAGCACGTTCTCTATCCTAGATCATCCCTGAGCATCTCCTGTATATTGTTGCCTCATTAGCAGAGTGATTGAGTCGCTCTTAAGATTAAGTATGCTCTTTCAGGACAGAGTGACTCATTTCCAGTTATTCTCACATTGATCTGAATTGTACTGAAGATCATTACTTTTTGTACCCTTTCTTCTATTTCCAAGATGTTTAAATATAACACAGAGCAGGAGCAGAGCTCCATAAATGTGTTGTTTCAGAATCTGTGATACCTGAAGGCGATGGGGTAAGTCAAAGGGATTCAATTCTTCCCCCAGTGGCATTGTGATTCCCCTTTTTCCCCAGCAGCATTAAACTCTATGGCTCAGACAGAAGCTATTTTCTCTCAGTGCTACCCCTTCACCTCCGAAAGGGTCACATTTCCCAGTGTCCTCAGCTTTCCATGCTTAGGAATCACACTTGGATTTCTCTGATTCTAAATTAGAATTAAAGCTGGAGATGAATGTGTCACTAACCCAGAGGGGGGATTTAAATTAATCCCCAATGCAGTGTGACCAATCTGAGTTTAAATCACGGTGTCCATCAACACAAGTGGCTTCTGGGCTTTTATTTGCCAAACTTGCTTATTTGCCCGTGGAAAGGTTTTGTTTATTTTTTTGGTGGGATTTTTTTTTCATTACAATGATGCTAAAACTTTTGTAAATAACATGACCTAATAGTGAGGGATTGCTGAATGGTGACTTAGAAGAGAACATGATGTGAAAATCTATTTTGATTTAGAGTCATCAGATGTAACATGCTCTGGGATTAAATTTTATATGAACTTCATACCCTTCCCCATGTAACATGGGTTTCCCTCTCTTTCCTGAAGGCCATTTGGTCACATAAGTGGATATTAGTTTTGTTTGACAGGCTATAGCTGATATTTATTATGGTCTTCTTGAGACAAATGACCATGGGTGAGAATAGTCATTTCTTCTATTTTTTTTCCTTTCCCGAGCCCTTTGCTGTGAGATTTTAGTGTTTTTTGAACCATGGGAATGATAAATAATCATTGGCACAAACACTGATGGGCAAATATCAGAGTCACCATCCAAAAGGCAGAGAATGAAACAGAGCAGGAGATGACTGTGTCATATACACCTATCTATCTCATAGAATTGGAAGGGATCTTGAAAGGTCATCAAGTCCAGCCCCCTGCCTTCACTAGCAAGACCAAGTACTGATTTTTGCCCCAGATCCCTAAGTGGCCCCCTCAAGAATTGAACTCACAACCCTGGGTTTAGCAGGCCAATGATCAAACCACTGAGCTATCCCTCCCCCTGCAGTGACATGAGATAGAGCCAGGTGGAGGAGAGTATGGGAGATGCAGCTCTGGGAAAGTGCAGCATTTGTACAGCTGATGTGGAGAACTTGGAACTCATTACACAGGGGACAGAGAGACAGGAAATATCCTTGTCGGGTGAAGCCATCACTGAAATGTAAAGAGTGTAAATAACATGAGAAGAGGGATGAGCAAGAGTGAGTGGGGGGTGGGCAGGGTGGCCAGGGGGTTACCAATTCCCAGGATGAGGCTGGGCAGATGTGGGAAGGAAATGGGGATTTTCAACAGGCCTATGTAGCCCTGAAGTCAGGCCCACCTAGTCACCAAGGCTACAGGAAGGGGAAGACCCTCATAGCCCAGCAGGGAACCCTCCCCCTCCCCATCTACCAGTGTCCTGTGTTGGCATTAAAGACACTTAAACATGATCATGGCCTCGCTCGTCCCACCCACACCAGGGGACTTTTTGATTCCTCTGCGATCCACAAAACTGCCTGGGCTCCTACGTTACTGCTGTAAAAGTTCCTTTGATGTCTAAGAGCAGGTGCCCTGCTGCCTAGCTCTAGCTGCTCAGACGCTTATCTTGTGCTGAAGCTCCAAGCCGATCCTCAAATTGAGGGAAGATGGGTGCTCCTCTGCATCTGCTGCCTGATCCAGGAGGTGTTCTCTGAGGATGCCTAACTCCCCACAAAGTGGGAGGAGAACTTTCACCCAGGGGTTAGGTTGCACATCTGGTATGTAAGAGAACCTGGTTCAATTCTCCCCTCTGTCTGGGGAGGTGAAGGGATCTGTATAGGGATCTCTCACCTCTCCGGTGACTACACCAACCACTGGATTATAGAGTTATTCTTATTCTTTATCAGGTCTGGTTAATATTCAGTTATTTAATGAAATGGAAACAATTTCTACAAGAGAGACCACATCAAGTGGGTATTGCTACACAATTCCTAGTACCTCTATGCATTCTGCAATATATATTGTGAACTAATAAAGATAATTTTATTCTCCAAACATAGAAATGTATGAAGTGGCAAAAAGCAGTGCAGAAAAACAATGTGCAAAAAAGTGCAGGCAATGTAAACAAAGCTTTAACATCAATTAACAGAGTGGAACTTTCAAATTGGAAAGGCAGCAAATATTTCTGTCCATTTCAGCAGACAAATGCAGGCTATTGTGGCTACACATGGACAACCCATGCTTTGCACAGGTCAGTGTATGTGAAGCTGTGGTTTTCCTGGCTGTCCCCCAGCATGGAGTGGTAGGGGTTAGGATGTGGCCTGAGATGCCACTTGGAACATTGGGGATGTAGGGAGTTGCTAGCAGGGAGTTCTCCAAGGACTGCAGAGGGTGGGGAGTCTGGGATTTTGGACCTGTAGGTCAACCGGTGTCTGCAGCATTTGGGTTTGCTGCTTGAGAAGATCTATGATGTCCTGGTGCATCTCCCTCTCCTTGTCCTGATAGGACTTCTCTCTCCTCTCCTCTCTTTACTTCTCCCTAGTCTTAGTCATATTGGCCCTCCGGGCCTTTTGCTCACAGGCCAGTGCAGCACTGGCTTGCAGGACCTTGCTGACTATGCCCTTCCTAGTCCTCTGCTTTCTCCTCATCAGGGTCAGGCATTCTGTGGGTGTAGAGAGGGCACCCCTTAAGGCTGCAATGGCAGAACTGCTGATTAAACACAGACATGTCATTGGATTTACAGTCACAATGGAAAGGGAGAGACAAGGCTCAAAACTCTCATCCCTTATTCCCAGAAATGCTTTTAAGAAGAAAAGTTTATTGACACTACAGCTGTGGAGTGCCTCCACACTGCACCGCACTCCAGCCCCAGTCACGGTGCGTATGGCCCCACAAGTGGTGAGTGAGGAGATGCGGGGAGGAGGAATTTTGGTTGCACAAAGCAATAACATTTCAGTCCCCGTTCCATGGGAACAAGTGCAGGGCAATGCCATGAAGACTGGCACGACGTTCCACAGGTGGTGGTGGTTTTAGCTGATCTCTCACTCCTGAGGGTAACAAAGGAACAGAAAGCATAGCTCCTACTGATGTCCTGAAGCTGCCTGGGCCTGTATGCCACTAGCCTGTTTACTGCAATGGTGCCAGCTGAACTCATCATGGACTGATGTGGCAAAGTGTCCTACCACGGAGGAAGAAATAAGGCAGCCCTCCCTAGAAGCTTTTGGGAGAGGATTTCAGAGCATCCCCATAAAAGTTTAATCAAGATGTCTCAGGACATCCCTATGTACATAAAGTGCCCCCTTTCCCCTATGCTTAACCTAGCAGGGGAATAAAAAGCAGGTGTCATTTCTACCTCTGCTTGTTGTACCTCTACTTCTTGTATGAATGAAAAGTCAGTACCTGTGGCTTGTTATCTTGGGGATGGGCCAGGCACCAGCTTTAAATTTAAACATTGTAAGGAAAAATGCATGGTCACACTTTCCCAAGATACCTTCCCATTCCTTGGGCCCATCCATGCTTGCCTGGCAGACTGGCTAGACTGCTGGTGGTGTCTTCAACAGGTCCTGGCTCCTGCTGTGTTTCCTCCCCCTCCCCGCACTTCCTCCTCCTCACTGTTCATAGCAGGGGTCTCTGTCTTGGGCTCATCTGTGGTATCCACAGTGGTTTAATGGGGGCTTTTCCAAGGATGGCATGCAGCCTGGTGTAACAGCTCAGCACCAGATTGGTTGTTGCTCTCCCTTGCCTTGTGGTACAGCTGATGCAGTGCCTTTGATTCCATGTGGCATTCCTGCTGATCCCTGTCATATCCCTTCACCTGCATCCCTCATGCAATCTGTTCGTAGATATCCATGTTTCTACAACTGGTCCATACCTAGGCTTGCACAGCCTCTTCTCCCCCACAGGCCCAGGAGATCAAATACCTCCAGTCTACTCCTGGTGGGAGCACATTTATTGCATGGCATTTGCATGGTCAGCTGCACACAATGGCAAGCTCCTTGTCCTTGCCAAGGAGGGCAATCAGGAAAAGGCATTTCAAAAACACGTGGGAGGTTTTGAAAGGGGTGGTGGCTTCCAGTCTCTGTGACCCTTGGGCAGTAGAGTTTACAACTGACCTGATCTGTCACTGTCACAGGGAATGGGGCATTCTGGGACAGCTGCTGGAGGACTATGAGGTCAATAACAGGAGGAGCTGAGCTGAAGCCTCTGCAATGAAGGAGAAACTAATGCAGTGGGTCCCATGACACAGACAGAGGAACTGCAGTGACATCCCTGCTGAGTCTCAGGTGCCCGGGACAGAGGCAGCTCTCTGGGATCCAGGACTATCCCAGCCAGAAGAACAGGGGTGCTTGGAAGCGTGATAAATGGTTCCAGGCTCCCCCAGGCATGAGCTCTGCCCTTAATGCTCTGATTCTCTCTCTCCCCCCAAGAACGTGATTCTGGATCCAGACACGGCTCAGCCCATCCTCATCCTGTCTGAGGATCAGAAGTGTGAGATGGGCAGACACACACAGCAGGATCTGCCTGACGCCCCTGAGAGATTTGACACAGCCCTGTGTGCTGGGCTGTGAGGGATTCACCTCGGGGAGACATTACTGGGAGGTGGGGGTTGGGGGATACTGGGTTGTGGGGGTAGCCAGAGAGTCTGTGAGGAGGAAGAGATGGATCAGCCGTAACCCTGAGGGGAGGGATGTGGGCTATGCAGTGCTGCAGGGGTCAGTTTCAGGCTCTCACCTCCCCTGCGACCCTCCTGCCCCTGAGCCGGGTCCCCAGCAGGATCCAGGTTTGTCTGGACTGTGAGCGGGGGCAGGTGACATTTATTGATGCTGGTGACAAGGCCCCGATCTTCACTTTCCCACTGGCCTCTGTCCCTGGGGAGAAAATCCGACCCTGGCTCCGGATACTGGGGGCAGGATCCCGGCTCAAACTGTGTCCCTGAGACACGGGGCGGAGGGGGAGGGAGAGGGAGAGGAACATCTCACTGGGGACCCTGAAATCAGCCTCTCTACCCTCAGAAAGTGTAGTCTTTATGATCTCCTCCTGTGGACTTTCTATCATGCAGGAGGTTGCATCAGGTCTCACCTCTGTGCAGCCTCTGGACTGTCAAACCATAGAGAGCATTCAGTGAGCAAGGCAGAGAAGCAAATTTCATTGCCCCAGGGATTGTGCAGCCTGTTTGCCACTGTTCTCTATGATCCAGGAGGACTCTGGGGATCCTGGGTTAGACAGTGTCACTGAGACATGATGGGCACAGCCCACTGAGAATGAAAAAATGGGCTTCTCTAGCCAAATAATCCTAGCTCCTATGACCTGGAAGACTCCAGTCTACCCAACCATAGGCACCAACTTCTCCTGGTGCCGGTGGGTGCTCACGACCCCCTGCCCCAATTCCACCCCTGCCCCTGCAGCACCAGGGATGGGAGGGGGTGCAGAACCCCTGGAGCTGCAGGAGGAGCAGAGGGGCCCTGAGAGGCAGGTATGGGGTCTGCAGGGTTACAATTGGTGGAGGGGCTGTGGACAGAAGTGATGTTGGGTTGGGGAGCAGAATTAATAGCTGGGCTGGGTACAGGCAGATGTGGGGGTGGCAGGGACACAGAATTAATTAACTGGGGTTTTGGGGAGAAAGTGTAGGCTCTGCATCAGCAGGGAGCCTGGGAGAGGGAGACCCAGGGACTGGAGAGTGCGCATTCATCCCAATATCCAGTAGAAATGAGTGACTAGTGTAGACACTTCCTACATCGACAGAAGGGGTTTTTCCATTGATGCAGTTAATCCATCTCTGGGAGAGGCAGTAGTTAGGGCAACAAAGAATTCTTCCATTGACCTTTCTGCATCTACATCGAAGGTTAGATTGACCTAACTACATCACACAGGTTGTGAAAGTTTTCACAGCTCTGAGTGATATAGCTAGGCCGACCTAAGTTTTAGGTATAGACCAGGCCTCAGGAAGAATAAGGGTATGTCTACACTACAGTCACTACTACAGAAGAGCTATAGCTGTGTTGCTGAAGTGCTGTAGGGTAGATGCTTCCTACACTGACAGAAGTGGTTTTTCCATGGCTCTAGTTAATCCTCCTTTCTGAAAGGTGGTAGCCAGGTCAATGGAAGAATTTTATTGTCTACACTGGGGATTAGGTCAATCTAGCTGTGGCACTCGGGGTACAACATTTTTCATAGCCCTGAGTGATGTCACTAGGTTGATCTATGTTTAAGTGTAGACCCGGCCTATGAGGGGTTTCCCTGGAGCTAGCTGAAAACATGCGGTCAGAGGGATTGGCTGGCAGCATGGTGTGCGTGAGGCAGAGCCAAGAGAAGCAGTCGTGAATGTGATCTTGGCAGGAAACTAAGATACAGAGCTTGCTCCAAGCACAGGGTTCCTTGGAACAGCAGATGTGGATTTTTGAGTAAGGAAACAGCCTGCAGTTGTTTGTTTCTACCGTGTTCAGGGCACAGGAATGTGTGGACATTCTTTGTAAATAATAAAGATTGCACCAAAGATAAATACCTGACTCCATCAATTTCTCCACCCAGTGGAAGAACCTAGCATGGCCCCAAACACTGGCTAACTGCTGAGGTCAAAGAAGCAATGGTACAAACTGAGTCAGAATGTTATTTTTCCTTTGGTCTACTGTTTTACAAAGGTTAAACCTAAAATCTTCTTTCCAGCTCTTAGATGGTGTTTTGAATGGGCTGGGCTGTAACCTTTAGACTGTGATGTCATAAAGCTTAGGAGATTTACCATAATATCACCCTTCAGCTCAAGAGTTGCTCTGGATTAATGTGTTGCTGACATTTTCATGCCTTGTCACTAGCACAAACCAGGTGCTTCTGACCTTAACCCATGGTTCCATGTAGCCCGTGGTTCCATGGTTCTACATAACCCCTGTAGCCCAGCTGGTCCCAGGCCGGTGGCTGGATGTACAGCAAGACACAGCTAAGCCAAGGCTCCTCTGCACACACATTGTCACTGAAATAACCCAATGGGGTTTAGTTCCCACCTATTGTGGGTTCAGTGCATACACCCACCTCACAGGTCACTGGGCAGTGTCCTTTTGCCTCAGGGTTTTAAGGCCAGCAACCAAAAGTTCCTTTAACGTGCCCCTCCCTTCTCCCCCCACCCCACTCACAGTGAAGACCCAGAGTTCAGAGATGCATCTGCAGAGTTCACCTCTCCCCCTGGCATGGGGGTGGGGGTGCGGCTTGCTCACTCAGAGCTGTCCAGGCATTTGCTGTGGCACGGTCTGCCTGGCCAGCCACTCACCACTCCACTCATCCCTTCACCTGCCACTTGGTCACCATTCCACACTCTCTGGGATATCTTGAGGTCCTATCACTTAGCACAGCTCTCAGTGATTTCAGCCATTAGGTGGGAAGCCTCATTGCTAGCACGGACAGGGCAGTCTATTGTACCAGAGACACTGTCCCACAGTAGGCCTAAAGCTGAGCCCTGATTATCAGTGATTTCAGCTCTGTTGGTTTGTAACAAGACTCCCAGTTGAGTCTTAATCCACTCTGTCATTACACAGTAAGGATCAAATAGTGTCTGGGGCCCACACCAGCAGGCACAAGTATATCACCATACTCCCATAACTCCAATGGGTTTTGGCACCCATGTCTCCTGCCTACCGAGTGCAGTTAGTTGAAGATGAGTCCCTCAGTCAGGGTATGCCAAGCACAGTTCTGCTGCCCTTGATTCACACAACAAGGATAACAACCCTTTAGTGCCCCAGCCCCCAATAACAAAGTGACTTGTGATCCAACACCAGCCAAAAGTGACCATTTGGGAAAATCAGCCCCATCATGCTGAGCACCTAGGCAGGGTGGATTTGCCTAAGCAAACAAAGCCAAAGTCCTCTCCCCAGCTCATCACTAGGTGTTGGGGAGAGCTCATCCAGACCCTGCTTACATTAAGAATATCCCAGTTCAATTGAGGGTACGTCTCAACAGCAGCTGGGAGGTGTGATTCTTGGGTACATGTAAACACGCAGACACTGCTGAAGCTAGCACACTACCAATAGCAGTGAGGCTGCAGCAAGGGGCTGGCTTGGACTAGCTGCTGTAAATGCAAACAAATGTGTTTGTCTTAACGATTGGCTGAACAAGAAGTAGGACTGAGTGGACTTGTTGGCTCTAAAGTTTTATATTGTTTTATTTTTGAGTGCAGTTATGTAACCAAAAAAAAATCTACATTGCTAAGTGCAACTCTCATGATAAAGAGATTGCACTACAGTACTTGTAATGAGGGAATTGAAAAATACAATTTATTTTATCATTTTTACTGTGCAAATATTTGTAATAAAAATAATATAAACTGAGCACTGTACACTTTGTATTCTGTGTTGTAATTGAAATCAATATAGTTGAAAATGTAGAAAAACCATCCAAAAATATTTAATAAATTTCAATTGGTATTCTATTGTTTCAGTGTGATTAATCACAATTATTTTTTGTAGTTAATTGCATGACTTTACTGTGAGTAATCAACAGCCCTAAAATAAACCATTAACAACAATGCTTTTTTTAAGAAAACAAAATAGAAACTACAAAACACACTGAACTACAAAGTTCCCCTCCCTCTGGATCTGCTACAGGATTTGAATCATGTCTCTTCAGATCCCCAACGCACACCCCACCACATCAGCTCTGGGAATAATTGCTGTGCTGTGTGTGGACAGCCACCAGCAGGGACAGGATACATGCTTTTCCAGTGGGTTACACAAGTATTTGCTAGTCATCAGTAGAACATTTGTGATCAGGACTCTGGGTTCCTATTGCTGGCTTCACTGTGGTGGTGGTGGGTGTGAAGGAAGCTCCTTAAAAGTGTGTGTGTGGGGGGAAGGGAGGAGGACACCAGCACCTGAACCATCACCCCGCCCCCTGCACTGCTCCTTTCTTGCGGCCCCTGTGCCATCCCTTCCCCTCAAGCTCCCACTCTTGCAATGCCCCATCCCCATGAGGCCCCACCCTTGCCTGCCCCTTCCCCCATGAGGCCCCATCTCCTGCTCACTCTCTGCCCCTCCCACTGTCCCTCACCCTTGTGGCCACTAAAAAGAGGGCAGACATAACCCTCCCACTTCTGATACCCCTGGTGTGGCATAACGGTTAGCAACAGGAGAGCCAACAGATATTTGACACTTTGAGACTAAAGCCGGTGGGGATGAGTAGCTAATACCTGGGGCTTCCACACTAGAGACCCTAGTTCTAGTCCCCATTTTGACCTTGTGTAACTTCTCTGTTAACTTATTAGCACAAAGGTGTCCAATACTAGATTGTGTTCTAGGGCTGGAGATATGAAGTCATGGTCAGCCATAAGAGATGGGAGCACTCAGTAGAAGTGAGATGATTTGTACTCATGGCTTCTGGCTCGTTTCACTCTACCCGAGCCCATGTGTTTTGTCCTTGTCATTGGATAGCATCCCCCCTCCCCCTGTTCCGCTCAGCAGTCTGGGAATTGTCTCATTGGACAGTCAGCTGCAAGTCACATGGACGGAGGGACTCATCTCGCCAGCCTCCTCCTCAAAGCTCCTGGAGGTCACTTCTGTTGGCCAAAAGTAACTGCGTGTGTCTGACTGATGACTACAATTCTCAGGCAATATGTTCACCAGCAAAAAAAACAACCCAGCAGCAGTGAGATCCTCTGCCTGAGCCCATCCACCAGAGCTGACAGCAGGAAGACTGACTGGTTAGAAGAAAATTTACAACCATGTAACCCGTTTGCCTTTCATAATCATGACAATGTATCTCATCACAGTATGAGTCAGGATCTGTAACAATATTGTATCCCGTTGCTCATGAGGTAACCAGCTGCATCCCCAGCAGCATCTCAGCTCAGTAGGCCTTTCCCATTGCAGTTCC
Source organism: Trachemys scripta elegans (assembly GCF_013100865.1). NCBI lineage: Eukaryota > Metazoa > Chordata > Testudines > Emydidae > Trachemys > Trachemys scripta. The sequence continues at coordinate 4,783,382 of NC_048311.1, read as the reverse complement.
TGTTCTGGTTCCAGAAGGCCACTCCCCAGATTCACTGTTGAATCTGATCTCAAAGCCACCCTGCTGCAATAGACTCTTGGATGCAGTGCCCAGTCACATGAAACAGCCGCAGAATGGAGTGTGACTCATGGCTAGAAATCTCCAGCCATGCATTATCCAGCAAAACAGGAGCAGATAATTAATTTCAGCTCACACCATCCAGCTGCAAGAATGTATGAATTTCTCAGTGCAATGAATTAAATAGCTGCATCACTGTACCAGCTATACGGCAGCCCCTGTAACTACCCACATCCCTGGCAAATGCTCCATTCTCACCGCAGCTGGAGTTCCATTTCTGGTCCCATGTGGCTGCTCCCGAGGGTCACCCAGGCCCCCTCTTTCTGTCCCCAGATCTCCTCCTGCAGCCAGACTGGACAAGTGGCCTGAGAGCCTTGGGGCCTGGAGTTCTCTGGTTAGCCCACCCCCTGTACAGCACAGGAGCCCCTGGGCCAGCTCCCCACACACCTGCTACCATCTGCAAAGAGCCAGGAGTCCACGAGAGCTGGGGAGACTGTGCAGGGAAACAGAAGCAGTAGCTGCCAGGCTAAGAACAGGCGTGACTGCTGCCCTCTTGGCCAGCACACGCAGCATTGAACCAGGCACCCCTAGAGCTCTCTGTTTATCCCACACCCTGTGCAGTGCAGGACCCCTAATGCAAGATCCCCTCACTCCCGCTGCCCTCAGCCATTGGGCCCCAGCCCTCACCCAGGGGACAGGAGCTTGGTCTCTGTGGGCCAATGAGTCCCTGGTCTCTCTGCTGGGGCTGACAAAAAGGGAGAAAATCAGTGCAGGCCTTGCTGGGTGTGGTTGTGTGAGATGGGATCATCTGCCCCACTATGGCCCAGACTGAGATTCCAGCACATTCCAACCTGGCCCCTGAACCCCTATCACATGGACATTCAGCTTCTGTATGCTGGTGGGGAGGCTTTGGGTCATTGCCCTGGGGGGAGCTGCTGGGGGAGGGAGGCGATTTCCTGCTCACAGCCCTGATGGGCCAGTTTTACTTTAGTTCCCCACCAGAAAAGGAGCCGGGACTGACAGATTGTGGGTGAGGGAAAGAGATTTGTGTTTCTGTTTCCTCATCCCTTCCTCCACAGGGACCTGATTACAAACAGGGGATCCCTAGTGGAGAAGCCAGTCTAGGGAATGCAAGCAGAACTGGAGGAAGATGGGGGTCTGGGCAGCTGTGTCCAATATGTGAGCACAGAAAGCAGCTGGTTATTCAGAGACAGCATTTTAGAGCAGGCCTGAAAAATGATGCACTTTCACTCCTGTCTACTTGTAAAGGGAAATCTACAAACCCCATCCTGAGCAAAGGTTTTTAGGAGGAGGGGAGCCCCTCCTGCCTGCAAGCAAGCAGCCTGACCACATCCCCACACAGCTGCCTCTACTGCCAATAACAGAGGCAGGCTCCCACAGCTGTAACCAGTAAGGGAGACAAAACCAGCTATAAAAGGAGAGAGCACAGAGAGGGTGGATAGGCATGGGCAGAAACAGTGACGTCCTCTCTATCTTGGGTTGTCTCTATAGACTGCTAGGTCTAATTAGATCCTAGGGGCCAACTGAAAAAAGCCAATTGGGGGTAGTAGAGACCCCCTTGAAAGACCACTTCAAGGACTGGTGACATCACCATTATCACCTGACTACACAGACTGACCTAGTGACTGGGGGGAGGGTCAGGGAGATGATAATCAGAAAAATTCTGTGCATGTGTGTGTCCATCTGTTCCCTTATCCTCCTTTCCCAGGTTCTGGACTCAGATTTTCCCCTGACACTTTACTCAGAAGCAAACTGTTTCAGATTAAAACATAAAACAAGATTATTAACTACAGAAAATTTGAAGTGAAGTGATTATAAGTGATATCAAACAGCTCAAAGCAGATTATCTAGTAAACAAACAAAACCACAAACTAAGCCTAAAAGACTAGAAAGATTGGATATGAATTAACAATTTTTCATCCTGACTGATGATACAAGCAGGCTTGCAGATGCTGAAGACACAAGCTGCACTTGCTTTGCAGCTTGAGCTCCTTATCCCTGTTCCAAGTCATTTTCTTTTGGAGCTTCTTTCAGCAGGTGTTCAGCAGTGGGAGAGTGAACAACAACCAATGATGTCACTCCCTTACATAGCTGTTCCATATGGCAGAAACCCTTTCTTTCAACCTTGGTTCCCAGACCAGTTTGTGGAAAAACATAGGTACCCAAAACAGAGATCAGTGTCATGTGGTCTGGTCACATGCCCTCGCATACCTTGCTGAGTCATAGCACCCATTACTCATAGGCTGTCTGGAGCGTACTCAGGAAGGCTCACCAGGTGGGGGATGAGATTCTCTTAAGGCCTATTGTTTCCCCCGATGGCTCATTACCTAATATAGGCCCTTCCTAACCAGCTGTCTAGACTGGGAGCATCTTGCCTAGTGGATGTCACCCAGGTGTAACTACATTTGAAATAAAGATACAAAGGCTTTGTCTACACTAACATCTGCTGCGGCTCTTCCAGCACTCTAAAAAAACGACCCCCATGAGGGGCAGCTAACAGCACTGGGAGCATGGCTCCCAGCCCTGGTGCCACTACACTGGCACTTTAGAGCGCTGAAACTTGCATCGCTCAAGGGGGAGTTTTTTTCACACTCCTGAATGAGAAAGTTTCAGCGCTGTAAAGTGCCAGTGTAGACAAGGCCATAGTCATGATTCATAACTTCAGATACCAAAATGATACATGCGTACAAATAGGATATTCATATTCAGCAAATCAGAACTTTTCCAATGACATCTTACATGACCCCTCTTGTGCAAAATGCATCATAATTATGCCATAATAATATCATAGTAATAGTACTGTGAAGAATATGGGGTGTAGTGTCACAAGCAGTTTCTCTCTCCCTTCCCCCAGCAGGTTACCAGGAGGCAGGAAGGCCCATCAGTTCAGCAGCCAGGGCTGCAGCAGGGAGGAGGGGCTGATCGGGACTTCTCCTCCTCTGCCTGGGGTTTGCTTAGACCAGGCAAAGCCAGAAGGTCACTGATCAGCTGCCGCTGGAACCTGCCCCTAGAGACGGGCAGTTGGAAACTTGAGAGCCAAATGCCACTGCTGTGTGTGGGAATTAGGAAATGGAGTTTTCACTATGGCTAGCCCTAGTCAGGGCACTGAGAGAATTTCTCTCCTTTGTGGAGGAGTCTCTGCTGTCCAATGTGGTGTTAGCTCCAACTAAGCATTTTTCGTGCTAAGGACATCCGAGAGGCTCTTCCCTGTGTGGATTTGCTGATGCTTGATGCCCTGTGAGCACCAAATGAAGCTTCCCCCAATTCAAGCTCTTTCTTCTGTGAATTATCTGATGAGGAATAATGTGTAAGCTCACACTGAATCTTTTCCTGCAGTTATTGAAGCTTTTCCCACAATCCAAGCATTTATGGGTTCTCCCTCTTGTGTGGACTGTCTGATGTCAAGCAAGGTTTGATGTTCAAATGAAACTTTTCCCACAGTCAAAGCATTTATAGATTCTGTCCCATGTGGATTCTCAGACGTTTATGAAGTTATGAGCTGGGACTGAAGCTTTTCCCTTCATCCAAGCATTTATGGGGTTTCCCTCGTGTGGATTCTCCCATGCTTAATAAGGCTGGAGCGCTGACTGAAACTTTTCCCACAGTCCAAGCATGTAAAGGGTTTCTCTCCCGTGTGGATTCTCCCATGCATAATAAGGCTTGCGCGCTGTCTGAAACTGTTCCCACAGTCCAAGCATTTAAAGGGTTTCTCTCCCGTGTGGATTCTCCCATGTTTAATAAGGCTTGAGCGCTGACTGAAACTGTTCCCACAGTCCAAACATTTAAAGGGTTTCTCTCCTGTGTGGATTCTTTCATGGCTAATAAGGCCTGAGGTCCGACTAAAACTTTTCCCACAGTCCAAGCATTTATAAGGTTTCTCCCCCGTGTGGGTTCTCTGATGTATAATAAGGGTTGATGGTGCACTGAAACTTTTCCCACACTCAAGGCATTTATATGGTCCCTCTCCTGTGTGGATTTTCCCATGGCTAATAAGGCCAGAACTCTGACTGAAACTTTTCCCACAGTCCAAGCATTTATAAGGTTTCTCTCCCGTGTGGATTCTCCCATGCTTAATAAGGCTTGAGCTCTCACTGAAACTTTTCCCACAGTTCAAACATGTAAAGGGTTTCTCTCCCTTGTGGATTCTCCCATGTTTAATAAGGCTTGAGCGTTGACTGAAACTTTTCCCACAGTCCAAGCATTTTAAAGATTCCTCCCCCATGTGTGTTTTCTGATGTATAATAAGGGCTGATGGTGCACTGAAACTTTTCCCACACTCAAGGCATTTATATGGTCGCTCTCCTGTGTGGATTTTCCCATGGCTAGTAAGACCAGAACTCTGACTGAAACTTTTCCCACAGTCCAAGCATTTGTAAGGTTTCTCTCCAGTGTGGATTCTCTGATGTACAATAAGGGCTGATGGTGCACTGAAGCTTTTCCCACAATCAAAGCATTTATATGGCCTCTCTCCCGTGTGGATTCTCCTGTGGCAAATAAGGCCTGAGAGCTGACTGAAGCTTTTCCCACACTCAAGGCATTTATAGGGACGCTCTCCCGTGTGGATTCTTCCATGGCTAGCAAGGCCTGAGTGCTGACTAAAAGTTTTCCTACACTTCAAGCATTCATAGGGTTTCTCTCCTGTGTGAATTCTCCCATGCTTTATAAAGCCAGACAGCCAACTGAAGCTTTTCCCACAGTCCAAGCATTTATAGGATCTCTTTTTTGTGTGATTGGTCTGCTGGGCTGTGGTTTCCTTGGGACCATTGCCTCCTCTCCCACATTCAATAGATTCATCCACTTTCTCCCTTGGGTTGTTTCCCAGTTTCCTCTCTGACCTGCGCCAATTACTCCAGGCTGTTCTCTGTTCCAAGCACTGGGTAAAATTACTGTCAGATCTCAAAATGGTTCCCTGCATTTCCACCTGCTCAGGACCTTCCTGCTGTGGAGTCTCCTCCTCATTCTCACTCTTTGTCTGGTCACCTGCTGGGGGAGAGAATCCAGGCAGGAGTCATTGCTCATAGCACATTTTGGAGATTTTCAGCTTTTTCCTTCATTTGCCAGTTTCTGTGTCAGTATCACTGGCTCCTCACCTGTGTGAGTGTGTCTTGGGACCTTCCTTTCCTCAGAGGCTTGGAGATCCGGGACCCATGGCTCTCCCCCTGCTTCCAGCTGGGCGACCAGGTCAGGTTTGGGAATGAGAAGTCCTGCTCAGGGGGTGAAATCAGGCATGAGCAGAGTGCACAGAGGATTGGTGGAGTATTTGTCACAAAGGGCACATCTCGAGTTTAACTTGACCCCATTATTTGCTGGGGGGTTGTGGGATCTGAACAGATGGGAACATGGTCACTGAACCCCCTTGGAATTGGGCGATGTCTGGAGGGGAGGGGAGTTGTCACACCCTCACTGGGAGTTTTCAGGGGCTGTGTGCTCTGGGGGACTTGCTGAGGCACATGCAGCTCTGACATTAACCCCTTGCCTCTGTTTAAACCTCAGAGCCCTCCCCACACATGGAGCTAGTCCCATGAAGGAAAGTACACAGAGAACCTGTCTGAAGTGAGCATTAATGCAGAGAGGATAATACTCTGCTTCTGCCCCCATGACAGCTGGAGGGATGGAGATGAATTAGCATGTCCATTAGCTCCATGACTCCCTTATCCCATTGGAGGGGGTTTGGAGGTGAATGGTTCTCTAACCCTGGAGCTGTGGACTATGTGACCCATTTCCCTCTAATCTAACTGACCAGGGAAGAACCTGACCAGGTGCAGAAATGCAGGCCCCAGGGCTTCAATAGCTGAGGGGACAGGAATCCTTACCCAGCGAGGTCACAGTCTCATAATTCTCCTGCATGACATCCCTGTACAGGGCTCTCTGACCAGGGTCCAGCAGAGCCCCCTGCCCCTCGGTGAAATACACAGCCACCTCCTCGAAGGTCACCGGCATCTGAAACAACAGGTGCTCCCCACTCAGTGCCTGGTGCCCCAGCCACAATCCCACCATTCATTTGGGAAAGAAGCCCAAAAATAGGACAGCTCTGGGAGGGCCAGTGGAGCAGAATCCCACCACCTTGCTCAGAGTGGCCAGGAGGCTCCGGGGAACAGAGAGAAGGCAAGAGCCCCTTGTACCTCCCAGCAGATGGGGAAGTGCGGGATCTTCTCATTTATCACCCATCTACTAGGCACAGGCTGATGTGGGAAGCAGAGTTCTGCGCAGGGAACAGGGTCAGGAATCCCAGCACCTTCCTTTGTATTTCTCAGCAGTCTCTGCCTAATGGGTTCAGGCTCCAGCACTCTGGTCTGTTTTCCCAGCCCTGTCCAGGGGGTTGTTTCCTGTTTCAGAAATGGGGGAATGTTCACCCCGCCAATGGGCCTGTTAATAAATCAGGTCCTAAGCTGAGCATGTCCCAGCAGGTTTAACACACCCTGTCCATCTCCCTGCCTCACCCTGTTTGTTTCCTGCCCCTCCCCCTCTACAGCAACCCTCCCCAACAGCTCCCCCCAAAATCCCCTACCTGAGCTGGATCCACCATAGCCATTTCCCTTCCCTGTCCCCTAGGACGATGGGATGATCTGGAACAAAACAGGGTTGTTATTCTGCAGCCTGTCAGGGTGAGAAGGGCAATTGGGGAGGTTTCTAAATTAGCATTAGTCCCTTTCACACTCCAATTCTCCCCAAGCTCTTTCCCTGCAGACAGACACTCTAGACCAGGGGTTCTCAAACTGGGGGTCGGGACCCTCAGGGGGTTGCGAGGTTATTACATGTGGGATCATGAGCTGTCAGCCTCCACCGCAAACCCCGCTTTGCTTCCAGCATGTATAATGGTGTTAAATATATAAACAAGTGATTTTAATGTACAAGGGGGGGTCGCACTCAGAGGCTTGCTGTGTGAAAGGGGTCACCAGTACAGTAGTTTGAGAACCACTGCTCTAGACTCTGCCATGCTGAGAAAACCCTGTTACGTTATTACAACAAGGACCTGATCCCCCTGATCTCCCTCCCCTCCCCCCGGACTAAACCCACAAGACACTTTTAAATCCTCCCAGGAACACAGTCTGTGAGCCAAATGCTAGAAAAGAGCAGAATCAAAGGTGCTGCTTGGGGGATCCCTCCTGACACTGTCCCCAGGGCAGCACATTCCCCCAGCAGCGCGGGGACCAGGCAGAGGCAGGAACTGGCGTTTCCTCTCCCTGCTCCTCCCCTTCTCCCCAGGAAAGTCAATCTGCCCCAGGATGCTGCAGGGAATGGAGTTGGGCAGGGTTAGAAGCTGGGAACTTCCCTCCCCACTGATTGCTCCTGCTGCCCCTGCCAGTCTCTCCTGTCTCCCTTCTGCATGGAAGAACTGGTTACTGTCCTGCCATTCCCGTGGGCGTTTCCTCTCCAATAGCTACTGTCACTGCTAACAGGAGTGTGCGCCTGGGTGTGTTGGGGGCAACAGCTCTGGGTGTGTCGGGGACAGCAGACACCCGGAAGCAGAGATGGGGCAAAGCAGGAGCCATTTCTGCAGAGTCACTTTCCTGCCTATAGGTCTCTCATCACCTGTAGTCTCTGGCTCAGGAGTTGATGCCAGCAGAGTCCAGGGCTGCCCTAGGGGGCTAGTTCCAGCCACAGGAGAAAGTCCCCCCTCAGCTGGACACAGAGGGGCTTTAATGATAGTCTGTCCCAGCACAGACCCCGCTGGGGAGCAGCAGCTGCTCAGTGTGGACTCCCAGATCACAATGGAGGCAGCATCATGTGCCCCAGGAAGCCCAGCTGGCTCTAGGGTTCCAGTATCCTGAGCACAGAGAGAGAGACTGACACCGGCCTCTTTGGCCTTAGCAATTACCAGAGCCCTCTCGTGGGAGCAGCTAATAACCGAGCCGCCCTGTGATGCCCCTGCAGCCCCAGGGACAGTCAGGTCGATATTGATTTCACTTGCCCATCTGGACTCATAGTGGAATTGGAGACCCAGTTCAAACCGGTATTTTGTACATTAACTGGAACTGAATCTCAACCTTAAATTTGTTTTACCAACTGAACCTCAACGGAACTGAACCAAAAAAAAAAAGGGATGGGGGAAGGGTGGTGTTACCAGCTAAAATAAAGATTTGGCATTTTTAAGCTCATTATTTTAAAAAAACCCCAAAAACCTATAGTGATCTTATTTTCATTTAAGAGAAGACAACAAACTAGCCAATGGGCTGGTGATGGCTCCCAGAATGACCTGCCCGAGGACAGCGAAAAGAGAATGAGAAGAGAAAGGGGACCAGACCACAAGAGCAGGGAGGGAGAGGGGAAGCTTGGGAGCTGCCTGCACACCATGGGAGGCAGAAGGGGGGCCAGAGGTAGATGAGCCACCTCTGAGATGCCCCCCTGGGGAGGCTCCCTGGACCCTGAAGTTCATAACTCTTCAAGTCGCAGGGCAAAGGTAATGGCTCCCCAACCTTCTCCCCATAGACAGGCCTCCGCCCACCCTCCCAACCCCTGGGGCAGCTCCTCCCTCCAGTTGTCCCACTTGAGGCAGGGTTCATGCTCCAAGCTGCCTTCCCCACTGAAGCCACCTGCAGGCCCCCTCCCAACCTCCTCCAGGCACTCTCTGATACCCACCTCCAATATTTTTTTTAGGTTTCTCAAACAGATTATTTAGGAAAAATAATCATGTATATTTGACAACACAAAAACACTAGGAAAACTCATGTAAAGTTAAAGTTACAAAATAAATAAATAATCAAAAATCACAGTTTCCATTTTAAGTTGCAGCTCTTTCTTGGATTTACCTTCACTAAGATTGAAATAGGATTTAAACCAGTAACTGAACTTCTATTTTTGTTTCTTTGGGTCGCTTGAACCAGAAATGAAACTGAACCTATTGAATGAAACTGAACCTGAATGAAACCAAAACAAATACCAGATGAATTCCTTGCCTGCTGTTCCCAGCAGTGACTCTGCTTTGACACAGAAATCAGAGCAGGACCCTGTTTAGTCCTGTCAGCCCCAAACATTTATCACTGAGGAGTCAGACCCCCCAAATAATGAGATTGTCTTAAAAAAAAACCAAAGATAAGGGCCGGTCACTACCATGGGAGATCGGCAACTTCAGCTACATGAATACCGTAGCTGAAGTTGAGGTACTTAGATCTGCTTACTGCGGTGTCTTCCCTGTGGTGTGTTGATGGGAGACACTCTCCCATCAATTTCCCTTGCGCTTCTCCTGGATTCGATGGGAGAGCGATCGCCGATCGATTTATCGTGTACTAGACACGATAAATCAACCCCCTGCTGAATTGATCGCTGCTCCGTTGATCCAGTCAATAGTGAAGAAATGCCCTAAATTAGGAGCAAATGTGTGCGCAAATAGGGGCGGAAGCGGGAACATTTGCCATGTAAATTCTGAGCCCTTAGGGCAGACCTGCACAACATACGGCCCACATGTGACCCACGTGGGCTCACTGTGTGGCCCGTGTAGGGTGACCAGACAGCAAGTGTGAAAAATCGGGACGGGGGTGGGGGGTAATAGGCGCCTATATAAGAAAAAGACCCAAAAATCGGGACTGTCCCTACAAAATCGGGACATCTGGTCACCCTAGGCCCGAGGGGGGTGAGTAGGCAAGTGGCAGGGTGGGGCAAGCCAATGGTCGGCCGGCTGGGAAGTAAGGGTGAGCCAGCGGCAGGGGGTAGGGGCAGCGGCAGAAGGTAAGAGGCCAGCGGTGGGCAGGTGAACTGGCGGCGGGGGAGGGGGGCTGAGGAGGCGAGTGGGCGGTGAGTAGGCAAGCTGTGTGGGGGCAGGGGGGAAATGAGGTGGTGATGGTGAGAGGGCAGGCAGTGGCACAGGGGCAGGTGAGCTGGCAGCGAGGGAGGGGGGCTGAGGAGGCAATCGGGTGGGCAGTGGTGGTGGTGGGGTTATACTTGGGTGGGGGGGTGAGGAGGCAAGCGGCGAGTCGTGGCTGACCTGTTCTATTGATCTTGTCTCATAAAAATTGGCCCTTTTTGCTGCTTTTCTCTGGGCTGGGGGTTGTCCCAATGCTGCAAAGAGGGTGTTCCCAAAGGAAGGTGCTTGCTTCTAACTGCTCTTCTCTAATCATCCCACCCGACAAGTTTGATTGTCCTTGGTCTGGCTCCCATCCCCTCTCCAAGGGTTGCAGCTGTCTGGAGGTGCCTGCCTTCCACGCCTTCCTCATTCATTCAACAGGGTAATTGATTACAAAGTTGGGGGGAAGATCTTATTCTACTTCTAGCAAAAAGACATTTTTATTTTACCTTAATTATACTACCTTAGGGGCCCGCTAAAACATATTACCAAGGTTCAATACAAAGTCATATAAAAGTTCAAATGTTTTCTTTCAACGGAACAAGTGTTTTTCATTTTTCCATTATTCATAAAAAAAAAATTAAAATAATTTAAAAAATTGTTTGCTTTAATTGAAAAATTCTTAATAAAGTATCACCCCCTCCCCCAACCTTCCTTTTCGGCGGGGCAGCACTGGAGAAGGAGGGTTTGTTTCCGCGGGGCGGGCAGTGCTGGGGGGTGGTGGTGGTGTGTTTTGGCGGTGCTGGGGGTGTGTGTTTCGGCAGCGCTGGGGGGGGGGGGGGTTCGGCCCTCAGCTGTTTTCTTTGGAGTAATATGGCCCTTGCGGCTTTATGAGTTGTGCAGGCCTGCCTTAGGGGGAAGTCTGCTGCCCCCCCCCCCCCATGCTTGTTTTACCATTTCTAGGGGGGAAGATTCCTCACTCACTGCTGGGTGGGGCAGCCCCTTCTCCCTCTCGTATCCCATGGGCTGGGGGAGCTGCTATTGTATCTCTCACCATCCCCCTCCCTTCTCCTATCCTCTGACTCTCCCTTCCCCAGCTGGTCTCCACTTGCTCTCATATTCTCCCTCCAGCTTCCCCACAGTCACCTCTCCCCACAGCCCCCCCTTTTCCTTCTCTTTATCCCCTCACTCAGTTTCCCTCTATTCCAGCTGTGTTCCCCTGAACCCTAGAATTCTCCCCCTGCCCCCCCAGATTCCTATATATTCCCTCAGCCTCCCTTCTGCAGCCCCATATCCCCATGGTCCCAACCCCCCCACATCCCTGTCCACCCCCCTCCTACATCCCTGTTCACCCCTCAATGCCCTCTGGCTCTCAGAGCCCCCTGCCCCTCTTCAGCCCCCTTCCAGCTTCCCCTCTTCCAGCTTCCCCCCACCCCACCCCACCCCCGCTCCTCACATGTCGCTGTCCCACCCCACATCCCTCCCATTCACTGCAAACATGGGAGCTGGGAGCCAGCTTTCCTCTGCCCAATGCAGGGAACCGCAGCCACTCCAGCTGGGAGCAGCCTGGGGCATCCCCTACCCCTGCAGACAGGCTGCACCGGGAGCGTCTCTCCCTGGGGAGGGGGACAGGTCTCACCTTCTCTCCACGTGGGGCACTGCCTGGGAGCAGGGCTCTGGGTCCCAGTAAGGGGGGGTCTCTGCACTGGGAGAGTCTCTCAGGGAGCAGCGGGAATGTTCCTCCCTCGATAGGAAACTTCCCCCGCCTGCAGCCAGGGCTCTGGGGTCCCCAGCGGCAGCAGCCGAGGCTCTGGGGTCTTGCAAGGAGCGTGGGTTGCACCGCAACAGAGTCACTGCAGCGACTGCAATTCACTTCCTGCTGCCAGACTGAGTGACCCCGGGAATCGCTCCGCCCGGCGCCTCCAGGGTCCTAGCGAGATCCAGAGCACTGGGTTTGGCCTGTGTCGGTCTGGCTGTTATTGTTATTATTTATTGTATTGTCACCTCCAGGCCCACCGATATGGGGGGGAAGGGGTCAATTGCCCACGGGGGGGGGGCGGTGATTTAAAAGGGCCAAGGCAGATGGGATAGTTATGTATTTTTTAAATAAAAATTAAGATAAAAAAGACCCTCCCTCTCTGGAGAACCGCATTCCCTAGGACCAGGCAGCTCCTCTCAGCATTAAGGAGGCATTATGTACAGAAGGCACCATGTCAATGGGTGGACAGAGAGGAGACATCCAGATTGGACGTCTATGAAATCTTCGGATTTTTCCCAAGAGTTCCCAGTATTAATCGGGTGTGACGGGATCCCCGGGGTGCAGCCTGGGACTGTGGGACTGCTGTGCTCCCAGAACTCTCTCCAGCCTGGGCTGTCTCTCACAATGCCTTGCTAGTGACCAGCAGCAAACTCCTCCAGGCGCTGTTGTCACTCAGCACAACCGCATATGGACCCCCACACCCAGCTACATTGCATGAATGCTCCCAGAGCCAATCAGGAATCACACAGAAAGGCACCACCTAGATTCCCCCCGCTCCCAGCACTGTACTCCAGGAATATACTGCCCTGCACTGCTCAAGATGAGCAGTTTATTTATTTATTAATTTGTTCACCACTTCATCAATGGAAAGTGGACTTACACCAGCCTTTGTAAAACCTGAGCAGGTTTACCACACACACTTCATACAAACTCACTGGTAAAGATAAACAGTAAAAAAAGTTTATTAACTATAAAGATAGAATTTAAGTGACTATAAGTGTTAGGTAAAAAGTCAGAGTAGTTACCAAAATAAAATAAAATATAAACACGCAGTCTAAACTCTCAACTCTATTGGATTGGGCAACAATTAGATCAAGCAGTTTTTCTCACCCCACTGGATATTGCAGTCCACAGTACACAGATTTCACCCTTGAAATCTGGGCCAGTCCCCTCAGTTGGAATCTTCAGTTTTCTCAGTGTCCTGGTTGCTTGCAGAGTAGGTGGGTGAAGGAGAAAGGCCAAGCATCATGTGGCCACTGTGTTCTGTTTTATACCCTCAGTTCCATGTGCTTGGGGAGCATAAGTCCAGGCATATCTGGTGGGCATTGCTGAGTCCCTAAGCAAGGTTGAGCAATTCCCCTGGTGTGGCCTCATGCAGGTGAGTCATTGAATTGCAGCTCCCTTGCTGGACAAGGACTGGTGAAGTCTGTTCAACAGCACCCACGCGGGTGTTGGTTACCTCCCTTGTCATTGTCTCTGTAGAGCCAGTATCTGGGCACCTCCCAAATCCACAGCATGTTTTAGTGACAACCATACAAGACAACTCTCGTAACTTCATAGGCATTAATGATATACATATTTATATAGAAAAATGACTTTCAGCAAGATCATAGCCTTTCCCCTGATACCTTACAAGGCATGCTTTATATGTCAGATCACAATGATATAAAAATGAGGAATATGGGGGTTACAGGATGCTCCCCCAAGGTATAGAATGTCACACCAGGATATGGGGGTGATGGCTTCCTTGTCCTACAGAAGCTGCCCAGAATCCAGAGAGTCAGGGAAATGTTTCCTGGTGACACTGACTCTGGTGGAATTCACTCTGGTAAGAGATTGATCCAGGGAGCAGTTTGTAAACAGTGATCTCTTTTCTCCACAGCATGTTCACTGCCTGCTAGCAGAGGGTTGAGCTGCAAGGTCTGCTCCCCTAGTTTGGGCCATGGAGTTGTCAGTGGTATGCCACCAGATTCCTCTGGTTATTTGTAGGTCAAATTAACCTGTCACTGGGCTGTAGGGAAAAACCCTCCAGTTCACCCTCCTTCCCCCTCAGTGCTACCTGCTGCTCCTCACCCTGCCAGTGTAACTTTGCCTGCACAATTTGCTACTGGTAGCAGTTATTAACATCCTCTCCTTTGCTGCCTTGTCACAACTTGCTGCTTTTGACTTTCCCCATCCTACAGTCCAAGGGCAGTAAGTTGTGATGGATGGAGGCATTCTCACCTAGGATGACCAGATGTCCCGATTTTATAGGGACAGTCCCAATTTTTGGGTCTTTTTCTTATATAGGCTCCTATTACCCCCCACCCCCATCCCGATTTTTCACACTTGCTGTCTGGTCACCCTATTCCCACCACAATTTGGAATCTGTCACCTTTCCCCATTTTCTGGTCCAGAGGTAACAAACCATGATGGATGTGGTTCATCTGTCATAGTTTTCCCACCTATGCCTTTCTCCATCCTTTGGTCCAGGGCTGGTAAATTTTGATGCATGAGGACATTCCCAGCACAATTTGCTACCTCTTACCTTTCCCTATATCCTAGTCCAGGGGTAGAAAGTTGTGATGGATATGGGGTATTGTAGCCTATAGGGCTAGTCTGCTTACTTGCCTATATATATTCTCTTATGGGTTTCTAATGGTTTGACTATTTGCTTTATTATAATAGGTTATAATAGGTTTATAGATTTATATTATTTTTGGCTATAACACAGTTTTCCCAGCCCTAAGATTACCTTTTAATGGATTTGTTTGTGTTTTCAGCCGCCCCATTGGTTTATGGGTGGTGTGGGCAGGTGAAACCACATTGTATTCCCAATTTTTTGCAAATCTCCAGGTTACACTGAAAGAAAATAAGTCATGTAATAAATTTTCCTTTGGACAGGTTTGGTGGGTAAAAAGAGACCAAAGAATAAAATATTATAGCAACCCTGATGTGGTGACCAACAGTACTGTTTGCCAACGTTGAGTGGGAGTTCACAGAAACTTGTCAGCAAAAATGCCCATAAAGAAAAACTCATGAGGGCAATTAAGCCCATGTTCACCATCAACTATCTGTGACCTGAAAGTCTGGTTGAAGACATAGTCAAAAACAACCTTGGAAATAAGAATTTACCTCATTATTGAATTCTGACCTGCGATCTGTCAGTATATGCTGTGGACATTCAAATTGCATTATAATTTTGTACATTTTCTTTGCCATCACAGTTGCCGACTTATTTCAAAATGGAAATGCTTCAACCCATCTTGTAAGATAGTCTGTGGCTGTCAGTATATACCGGTATCCCTCCTTTGTTGCTGGTAATGGCCCTATTAAATCCATTCCCACCAATTCAAAGGTCGACTGACCTGTATGCAAGGAAACCGGTTGGAGTCATACTTTGGATTTCTCTTATTTCATATTCTCAATAAGCCCGTAAGCATACTGAGCAGTGTGATGTGGGTTCCACAACCACACTATCAGAATCTAATTTCCATTTTAAAAAACAGAAAAAAAGAAATAAACAAACAAGAAGAAGTTAACAAAAAAGGAACACAGGAATACTTGTAAGAAAAATGATATAATAATAAACCTGCAGAAATCTGCCAGTGCAAGGAGCAATAGAGCTCATTGCTGCACTCTGTTGTACCATGCATTGCATTCGTTGTGAATTAAAGGCCTCATTGTGTAGCAATAATAAAAATAGATAATGACAAACAATTATCTTTGACTCTCTCTTTATAAGATTTCTTAATGGTTTTTAAAGGAAGTGAATAAGACTTGATATCATGTATATGCAGTCCACACTAAGAACATTCCTAATGCTTTGACACTGGAAGGAAGATAAAAGGAATTTCTGAAGAAATGTAGTAGATGTCTTAGAGTCCAAAATTCACCTTTATGCTTTCCAAGGTGGTATCCAGATTTAATTCCTTTTCTACTTTCTGGCAACGCAGACATCGCAAAACCTAGTTTGAATGGAATAATGGGATGACATTAAAATTCTTGTATGAAAATATTATTGCAAGGGAAGGGATTGTACATTTTACAGCAAATGTATAATTATTGTTCTTTGCAATGTAAATGTAAAATTTGCATTTAAAATATAAATGACATATTCCAGGATTTAGTTTTATTCCTGTACAGACCCGGCAATGTCTTTTGTCATCCCAGGCAATAGTATCTTGTGCTCAGGGCCATTGTCATTTTGACTATTCCTTGATGTCCACCTCATGGACTGTCATGATACCGTTCAAAGAGTTGTAGGGCTTGTTTCATGGTGTGCACGAGACCAACCTTTCTTCCTTTGGCAGAAAGGAAAAGTGCCCCCTCTGATACTCAGAGAAGATGGAGATATACCTATCTCATAGAACTGGAAGGGACCCTGAAAGGTCATTGAGTCCAGCCCCCCCTGCTTTCATTAGCAGGACCAAGTATTGATTTTTGCCCCATCTCTAAGTGGCCCTCTCAAGGACTGAACTCACAACCTTGGGTTTAGTAAGCTAATGCTCAAAGCACTGAGCTATCCCTCCCCCAATAGAAATAGAGATGGAGATGTGACAATGTCATCAACTGTTGCCCTTAAGCAATTATCAGATATTTTTGAAGTCATAGATTCATTATAAGGCATATGCATGTAAAAGATATCTGAATGCAGAATGGGTTGTCCTGCCTTTGGTAAGCGAGGTGGGGGGAATTTCAATATCTGACTATAAATAGATGTTGAAAAAAAATTTAAACTAGAAGTCATTGCTCAATAAACATATATGGACTGTTGTTGTTTGTAGAATAGACTGGATAACGTACTTGAGAAATAAAGATAAATTTTAGGCTTTTTTGGTACTATTTATATTTCATACTCTTTTGTCATGTAACTGACAAATATGTTGTTACAGTGCCTGCATATGTAGCAAAGGAGATTTTCTGGGAAATGTGAAGAAAACTAGTGATCCTAATCCTGGTCCTAGTGAAGGTAAATTTAACACTTCAAATAATCCCAGTGTTGGGGGATCAGGACCATCATGTATATGCTGAAAATTCCATTGTGCTCTGTGTCTTTATTACATGAGAAAAAGAATTGCAAAGAAAAGTTTGCAGCAAATTGACGCAGATTAAGTCTGCCTGTTTTATTCATTCCTTCAGGATATGTGTTACTCTTCTTATATGCCAATATCTGTGCAATTTTTCCCTCAAAAGATTTAACTGAGTATTGTTCACAGAAGAAAACATTACACACTTAACTTCCACAAAATTGCAAACATCAAATATCTATGCATATAATAAGCAGCGTTTATATTGTAGGTATGACATGAAAATTGCAGACATATAAGCAGGGAAAGCCAAACTCAACAAACTCCACAATGCAGCATCATTCATAGGCCAATCACAAGGGCTACATAAATACATGTGAGCTATGTGCATAAGTTCAAAGTATTTTTGTTACAAAGTGTGCCAGCATTTGATCTATAGAAATCACATTTCATTTGAAATAATGAGAACACCTGTAACATTTTAACAAAATGAAATCATAGTAACCCAGGATAGGAAATATAACAGCACAAGAATGTGAATTTTAAAAAAGCACAAGCAGGGGTGTTTGCAGACACTGTTTAATACATTCAGAAAACAACAGAGCATATACATGGAAACCCTCTTCTTACCCGCCTTATCTGCCATACTGATTTTTATTACCGGGAGTTCTTTTCCTAATAAAGTTTTTTTTTTTTTTTTTTTTTGAAAAATCAGTTTTCTGAAATGCTGAAGAATCTGAAGTAAATAAACCCATATAACACACACATTTATGTATCGTGATGATAACAGGCATGAAAAACATTTAAAAAGTAAAAGCATGCATTTGTACAAAACATCTATTAATCCTATGACAATACTAAATATGGGGGTTCCAGGTACTACTTTGAGGATCAGAGTGTCACAGCCTTATGTTCATGATGTTTATTACTCAAGAAATCATAAGTGACACTTTAGTTATATGACAAGATGCTTAGGCAACATCCTCACAGTACCTATTAGATAACACTTGATACCAAACACATTTTTGGAGTACAGAGGACCAAGCCCACATCTTTTCAGGACTATTTAAAAACCATTTTACACGTTGAATTTCATGGCTATTGCATGAAAAACCCTTAATGAAAGTCTGATCATTTCAAAAGAAATCTGTATTAGTCCCTTTCCACTGTATAGTAGGTCATACAGTCTATTAGTAAAGAAACATTGAATGCACACAAAACATTGGGAGTAGTGCAAAGCATTATAAATAGTATTTGAAATGCTTATGAATTCCTTTTGAAAGAAAGCTCATAGGTAGAAAAGCTACCATTGTGCTTTATACAGACTTCCACTTTTGTCACTGTTACATATATCAAGCAACAAGGGTATCACCACAAAAAATTTACACTCAAAACCGTGGTGCTCACATGTCATTATTGCTCTCCGATTTAATTTTTGAGACATTTTCTTGAGCCTTTTCCCACACTGTTAAAAGTTGTGTTGTCTTGTCTTCATTGTGTTGTCACTTCACAACAGATCAATCACCCTTCTTACAGCAAGGTGATAAAAAAATCTAAGTTTTTTTTAGCAGTGAGGAAAAGGCCTATGTCTGCATGATGTAGGCATAACACATACTGTACACACCTGGATTCTTCAGTGCAGTGGTTGAAAATGTCAGAGCCTTCTCCTTCTCAGTATCCTGAGCTGAACCATTTGTTTTCCCAGCGTTCAGGTTGCTTCCAGCATAGGCGGGTGAAGATTTTGAGGCGAATGCATGTTGCTTTTATTTTATAGCTTGAGTCCATGTGCCTGGAAAATCCTTGCCCAGAAAGGTGATGATGGGCTTTGCAGAGTGAAAGTGTTCAGAAATACCCCTGGTATGGTTTGTCATTGAATTGGAAATCCACTGATTACAACTCCCATTACAACTTGTTGACAACTCCCAACAAGTAATGGCTGTTGATGATCACTCAGTGCCCACCTGGCTGTACATTCCCTCTTCTGTTGTTACTGGAGAGCAACTCCCAAACTTACAACATATTTCAGTAACAACCATAGAGGAAAATTTCATAACTTGATAGGCACTAATAATATGACAGAACAATGGGTTTCAGCAGATCCTGACCTTTCATGATATGTGATATGACATTCTTTGTATGAAATATATCATATGACGGGGTGAATGGAAGGGGGAGGGTACTGCTTTAAGGTCCAGAGTGCCACAATACAGTTGAGATACTTCTGAGTAAGAGGTAGCAATCTCTCGAAAGTTTCCACAGTGAAATCTGTATTTGCTTCTCCACTGTCAGTGCAACTGTCATTTTGGCAAGTTTGGCACACAGAGCAAGGATTTTGGCCTTGTGCAGCCAATGCTCATCATCCCAAACCTGTGAATGCCACCAACAAGTTTGAATTGGTTGTTGCTATGTCCCACAGCAATCTGTTCTGCATAGAATCATGATGTCCCCCACTTCTATGCTTGGGACTCTGCATGCCCACAAGTGAGTAGGCATGTGCACAAGTGACATAGTAACTGTAGCGAGCCTATGCTGACATAACTTGAGTTAACATACGCTTGTAGTGTAGATATGGCCTTAGGCATATGAAATGTTTGGGAGAGATAACAGGAAAAGTATGAGGGTGGACTAAGATTCATTCAGGTGTTTAGGCTCCAGCTTTGGTGGAACTGGCCTTACTACACCCTAAAGGCTCAGGAACAAAGAGGCACACAAGAACAAAATATCATGTATTTATTAAAATTTCTTGACTTCAGGGTGTATAACTCAAGATTTTAGAATTCCTGTGGCTTTCAAGGTATCTCGGGGTTGTAGATGTGTGTTCATTATGTTCTGAAGGTCAAAACTATAAACAATTTCAACAAAAAATTAGAGCAGTCCCTCATGATAGGTGCATCAGCTATTAGCCAAGATAATCAGGGATGCAGCCCCATGCTCTGGATGTCCCTAAACTGCCCTCTGACTGCCAGATGCTGGGAGTGGACAATGGGATGGTTCACTTCGGCCAGGTCTACACTAACCCCCTAATTCGAACTAAGGTACGCAACTTCAGCTACGTGAATAACGTAGCTGAAGTTCGAAGTACCTTAGTTCGAACTTACCTCGGTCCACACTCGGCAGGCAGGCTCCCCTGTCGACTCCGCGGTACTCTTCTCATCTAGCTGGAGTACCGCAGTCGACGGCGAGCACTTCCGGGTTCGACTTATCGCATCCAGACAAGACGCGATAAGTCGAACCCAGAAGTTCGATCGCTTGCCGCCGAACTACCGGGTAAGTGTAGACCTACCCTCAGTGATTGTCTGTTCTGTTCATTCCCTTAGAAGCACCTGGCACTGGCTGCTGTCAGAAGGCAGGATACTGGACTAGACGGACTACATACACTACAGCAGTTCTAATGTTCAGCAAAAAATACAATAGATTTTTGCCTTTGAGAAAGATGTTTAGGAGATAGTATACTGTCTTTACTGAATATTTGAGAATCAAGCTGTACACAATGACATGCAGAAAAACATTAAGGGCTGGATTGAGAGGCAAAATATCAGTTGCAAAATGCAATCACCATTGGGGAATTGAATGAAAACAAAGTTTTGAGACCAGGCCAGACATTCAGTCAGACTGGAAGTCAGATGATCGAACAGAATAAACTTCTGCTCTAAAAATAATAAGAAAAAGTTGGAATTAAAAATTCAGGGAATCCTAGCAGCAGATGAGACAAACTGGTGAACTGCTATGAGACACTATGCAGTCAGATACACTGGGGATTCTTTGTTTTGTTTTGTTTTTCTGAGGGGGTGTAAATATAAAATATTTCACTGAATCAAGTCTCATGCAGCACCTCAGTAGGTTACATCAGACAAAGAGGAGCTGCAGTGACTAGGCATTCGGATGCCGGCCTGCACCTTTACAAACCCAGCACTAGGAAGCCCATGAGGAGAGGTACTGTCCTGTGGGAGGGGAAATAAAAAAAGCCCCTCTGCCCCCCCACCCCCCTTTTGCAAACACTGGTGTCTCAGTCCACCGGGGTAACTGTTACCCCCTCTGCCCCTGCTTGTGCCAGGTTTGGCCCTCTGGCAGCACCTAACCCCTGGGCTTAACCCTGGTTCCTTCCGCCCCCCCGCCATCCCTGATTTTGCCTTTCAGTCCCTTCCTAACCCTGCCTGCAGCTGCTTGATGCTCCTGACCAGTCAATTTCCACCCCCTGCTCCGATTTGCCCCCTTTGCCCCTTTTTAAACCCTGTCAAAAGCAGCCAGCAGCATCTTTCAAGTAATAAGGGCAGGGTGAAGGGCAGTGGCTTCAGCAGATGTTATTGAGCATGCTCACTGCACCCTAAGCAGTTTCCTACACTACACCCAGCCCTTCCCCCGGGTCTCTCCCCTCACCTGCAGGCTCCGGCTCAGGAGCTGGTGTCGGCAGAGCCTGGGGCTGCCCTAGGGGCTGGGTCCAGCAGAGGGTCCCCCCTGGGTTGGGCACAGTTCCCAGCTCACGATGGAGGCAGCAGCAGGGTCTGACCCAGGAGGAAGATCATGCAGAGACCGAGCTAGAGCAGCCTCACGTCTCTGAGCGAGAACCGGACCCTTCTGCACCCATCAGCTACCGCCCCCCACTCCCGAGGGCCCAGAACCGCGACCCGGCCAGGATCCAGTTCTCTCTGCTGCCCCTTAACCAGAGAAACCTGCAAAACGAACCACGTGTGGAGCCTGTGTCACAGGGAAACGGGTCCCTCAGCAGGAAGTGAATCGCATTCACTGTCGTGTTAAGTCTGCTGCCTGCAGTCCGTTCTCTCCATTGTGTCCCTTACAAAAGCCCCCAGTTGCTGGGGCTCCAGCGCCCTGGCTGCACAAGGGAGAGGTTGATATCGAGGGAGCGACATACCTGCTGTTTCCCAACAAGACAGTCTCCTAGTTCAGAGATCCCCAACTCTGCCCAGAAACCCTGACCGAGAGGATAGACTTTTCCTCCCAAAAGAGCTGGGGGGATCCTACATCTGACGGGAAAGGCCACCCCCACATTTCAGGGGGCACAGCGTAGAGCAAAGGTAAGTGAAACTTTGCCATCACCTTCCAGGTGGAATGAAGTCTCCTGGATAAACCTGTCTGCAGAGGGGGGAGATTTATGAGGGCACCTGTGGCTGAATTCTCTGCAGTCTCTGGTTAAACTGAACTATGGTTAGGGCACTAACCTGGAATTGGGGAGAGGGATGTTCAGTTCTGTGCTCTGCTTCAGACTGGGTGAGATGTTGGGAAAAATCACTTAGGCCCAGAGCCACATTCAGTCTCTGGTGTTCAGTGGTCTGGGCTCAGGGGGCCTAAATATCACCTGAAGCTTCAGGAGAAGGACCATGGTCCACAGCTCTGTTCCTCAGGCACATAAGAACAATCAGACTGGTTCAGACCAAAGGTCCATCTAGCCCAGTATCCTGTCTTCCAACAGTGGCCAATGCCAGGTGCCCCAGAGGGAATGAACAGAACAGGCAATCATCAAGTGATCCATCCCCTGTCGCCCATTCCCAGCTTCTGGCAAACAGAGGCTAGGGACACCATCCCTGCCCATCTTAACTAATAGCCATTGATGGACCTATCCTCCATGAATTTATCTAGTTCTTTTTTGAACCCTGTTATAGTCTTGGCCTTCATAACATCCTCTGGCAAGGAGTTCCACAGGTTGACTGCGTTGTGTGAAAAAATACTTTTGTTTGTTTTTAAACCTGCTGCCTATTAATTTCATTTGGCGATCCCTACTTTTTATGTTATGAGAAGGAGTAAATAACACTTCCTTATTTACTTTCTCCACCCCAGTCATGATTTTATAGACCTCTATCATATTCCCTCTTAGTCATCTCTTTTCCAAGCTGAAAAATCCCAGTCTTATTAATCTCTCCTCAAATAGAAGCTGTTCCATACCCCTAATCATTTTTGTTTCCCATTTCTGAATGTTTTAAAATTCCAATATATAATTTTTGAGATAGGGTGACCATGTCTGCATGCAGTATTCAAGATGTGGGCATACCATGGATTTATATAGAGGCAATATGATATTTTCTGTCTTATTATCTACCCCTTTCTTACTAATTCCCAACATTCTGTTCACTTTTTTGACTCCTACTGTACATTGAGTGGATGTTTTCAGAGAATGACCCACAATGACTCCAAGATCTTTCTTCAGTGGTAACAGCTAATTTAGACCCCATCATTGTATATGTATAGTTGGAATCATGTTTTCCAATGTGCATTACTTTGCATTTATCAACAATGATATAACAGTGGAGCCATGAACAGGTCGGGTAGAGTGCATCAGGTGTGGAGATGGCACTTTCTCAAGAGCCACTCCCAGGCTGTGGGACAAATCTGAGTGGGTGGGTGTTACAACCTGGTGCATGAGGTTGCAACATTGCTCAGATGTGTTGTGTGTGCTAAAAGTTGTGGTTTCTGCAACAAAGTTGCAGCCTGCGATTTTCTTACTATCTTAACTATTATTTATTTAATATCCGCTCGGATTCTGAATAGTGATCTAAATTCCCCTTTAGTCACTTCTTTTCTCCCTAGTTATTGAATAATGGTACAAAATCCCCTCACTTTTTTCTCTAGTTATTGACTATTAATATCAAATCTCCTTAGATTTTGCCGTTTTCCATCTGATTGTCAAAGTTTGATTAAAAAAAAATCTCATAACTTGCCCCCTTTCCCACTAATTGTCAAACATTTACATAATATCCTCTCAGATTCCCCCACCTCCACCCCATACATACACCTTTTGAACTACAGGAATTTGTCTGTATTTTGGAAAGAAACTGTTACTGACGAAGACATACTGATACGTGTGTTTTTAGGATTTTACTGCTTTAAAACGGGCTCAGGTTTAAAATCATGGAACATGCTTTGTGAGAAATATTCCACAAATTCACTGGATCTCGCTTGTTCTCTTTCTCCTGAGCAGGATTTCCAAGCCTGACGTGGTTTCCTGGTTGGAATGGGGTGAAAACCCATGGGTCGAAAAGGGACATTGGCGGCTCTGGTCAGCACTGCTGACCACTGTTAAAAGTCTGGTTGGCGGGCTGGCAGGCTCCTTGCCCGGCTCCACATGGCTCCCGGGAAATGGCAGGCATGTCCAGCTCCTAGGTGGAGGGGTGGCCGGGGGGCTCTGCATGCTGCCTCCAGCCCTCGCCTGCGCATGCAGCTCCCATTGGCCAGGTCAGGTCAGGGTTACGTAGCACGACTCACGAGCACTCAGCTGGAGGCAGCTGTTGAGGGGTCGTGGCGCACGCCTTTCCTGCTGCTGCCCTCTTCTCCTTCTCGTGCTCCTGTGGCTGGGCTCAAGCTGCTGTGCATGCCCCTGTGGAGATCCCGCATTCTGTATCCCCATTGCTGGCACCCAGATGTTCAAGGTATCCCTGTATCTGAGTGCTGCAAGAGGCTCTGGGAATGGGGCTGCTGGAGGGGAGGAGGACGAGACTGCCCCTCCTAGGGCAACAGGGACTCCTGTGCCGCCTCCCCCATAGGGCCTCGCATTCTGTTGGTGCTGTGTGCTTCAGCCTTCTCTCAGTTCTCCAGTGCGGCCCTTCTGGCCTCAGACCCCTGGCTCCTGCTGATCCCAGGCCTGGTGCAGTGGTCTGGCTCTGGCTGGGGCCTATAGTGATTCTACAGGCTGCACCTTGCCACCCCCACCGTGTTTGTTAACCCCGCTCACTCGCCCTCTGTGGCGGGCCGGGGAGCAAGCTAGAGGTTGGGGATGAGAATTAAGTAAGTGTCAAACCTGTTTGTTAAAGCTGTAAAACTTCCAAAATGAACTACAATACACAAGCTATTAATAAACAACAGAGGGTCCTGTGGCACCTTTAAGACTAACTTCTGTTAGTCTTAAAGGTGCCACAGGACCTTCTGTTGTTTTTTACAGATTCAGACTAACATGGCTACCCCTCTGATACTTGACAAGCTATTAATGAAGATCCTGTAGTTGCTGGAATGAAAAGCAAGTTGACTAGTTCCCAGATATTCTCTCCTTAACTATTAAGGGCTCTATTTGCTCTAGCCACCACAGTATCTGATATTCTTAACTGAGATTTCCCTTTAGTGCCCAGACCATATAATTAAAAAAACTTATCCAAACTTTAAATCCAATCAAGGATTTGGAAATCTCCCACCATTGCTGAAATTGCCACATGTATTTACAAGTGATATTACAAAGTAAAAATCACAGCCAGATTATAAAAGTCCACTAATTTAGCATTCATGTGTTTAGATACTACTGTGGTGGGTGACACAGACAAAGAAATGTAGCTACAGAGTGGAGAAGTCCAGCTCAGAGAACAGAATTATTCAGGCTGAATCATTCAGAATTTGGGTTTCTACTTCTAAATTTGAGACAGCAAATGTAAGCAAAATTAATGTTCAAAACGCTGTTTTTAGTACTGAAAGAGACTTTAATGTACAATCATGCACGATTAAGAAAATATACATGATCTTTAATAGCAACCCGGCTGAAGTACATATTGTGACAGAACTAGAATTTATATGAACTTGCAATATGTCAAGTATTTCTAATTTCTTTGTCTTCTGCTTTTCTGATTTGTATGTGTACATTTCAATCTACTTCAGAAGTTGTTGTTGCATCCATACTAGAGACTCAGTCTTTCACACACAAAGAAAGCAACTGTACTATTTGTATAGATTCTTCATATTATGAAAAATATTGTCTTATAAGCTCACAAACTTTTTTGGTAAGTCATTAGTAATTGATATTTATGAGCTGCTTCTCCTCTCATTTCCACTGGTATAAATCCTGAGTTGCTCCATCAAAACCAATGGAGCAGATCCTCAACTGATGTAAATCAATGGAGCTCTGGTTTTTGGTGTTTTTGTTTTGTTTTTTGTTTTGAGATATGCTAATGTACAGTAGCTGAGGATCTGGCCAAGTGGCATTATAACAATGTAATGCTATTGAGAGAGGAGAATCAAGTCCTTGAATACAGTCAGCATTGACACTTAAAAACTCTTCCCCCTTTTTTTAAGCTATCAAGTACTATGAGGTTGCATATAATTGCAAGGCCTGCTTAGCACAAGTATACTTGGAGAATATCGTAGGAGATCTATAAAAGGATCAAGCCTTCATTAAGATTAGGTGCCTAAAGATGAAGTTAGACATTTTGAAAATCCCACCAGGTCAAGGGTATGAATCCAGCTGAGGTTGCAGGCCAGTAAATAGTCCCGTTCGGTTCCATAAGAATATTCAGGTGAACAAGGGTTTGCAGCATCAGGCCCTAGGTTCAGTCCCACGTTCTTGTTAAACTGGCACTCCCAGCAAAGAGAGAGAAGTGTGAATCAAGAACAACAAGATATCTCATGGCTGGGAGGCTCCACTGCACAGTTGAGGCACATTGGTTAGGGCAACATGGAGAAGCTTGCACTGCCATTGCTCCCCCTGTCTGTTTGTTAGATCCACCTTTTGTCTAATATGTAGACTGTAAGATCTTTGGGATAGGGACTGTATGTTATAGATGTGTACATTGCTTAGCACAATTGTCTGGTGTAAGTGCTACTGTAATACAAATAAATAACATTTACAACATTACTTCAGTGTGTTGAGCACTTAAGGTGGAACCATATAGCACTTTTTATAAAAGGTATAACCTAGAACAGGGGTAGGCAACCTATGGCACGTGCGCCAAAGGCGGCACGCGAGCTGATTTTCAGTGGCACTCACACTGCCCGGGTCCTGGCCACCGGTTCTGGGGGCTCTGCATTTTAATTTAATTTTAAATGAAGCTTCTTAAACATTTTAAAAACCTTATTTACTTTACATACAACAATAGTTTAGTTATATATTCTAGACTTATAGAAAGAGACCTTCTAAAAACGTTAAAATGTATTACTGGCACGCGAAACCTTAAATTAGAGTGAATAAATGAAGACTCGGCACACCACTTCTGAAAGGTTGCCGACCCCTGACCTAGAAGATATATCATTGGATTTAATCTAATTCTCTGTCCTCTATACAGCTAGGTTTTTTGCACTGGAATGGGTATACAGTGAGATTTGTGACTGATCCGCACGTAATAAAAGTGTAATTACACCAATATTTCAGATCAGAGAATAGTATCCTTTTATTTTTTCAAATATAAATTACTTTGTGGTAAAAAGCAATGAGTAGCAGCTTTGTATCAACTGAGTTTTGGCACTGATGACCTACATCAGTGGTTAATCTTGCTTCTTGATTAGTCTGAACCCTAAAGCGCCTAAGCTGTATTTTGCACTAAGGTAGATGTTTAATAGTAATGATAATTAGCTAGCAGAATGCAGTTTGATGCTGCTGAAATCTATCCAGGGCCATTTATAACCAAATTTACAGGTACTATTGTTTTCCTTTATCTGTATGTTTATAAGACCTTTAAAACATGGCTTTTTGTACAAAAATGGACTTTTTTTTAGTTACTTTGATATCACGTGCATTTTCTCCAGTTAGATTGTGTCCTCTTTTGTACAACATTTAGCAATAACCACTATTCTGGTAGAGGGTCCAAATCCTATAAATTAAGGGCTGCCCTCACGCCAGATTGTGCAAGTAAACCACCGTTTTTGGTATGGTCACAAGTCTCAAGGCCACTTGGCACCCATAAAAATAGCACCCCATTACAACTGCCCATCACCAATATGATGATATTTTGAGATGATGTGACAATGTAAACATCAGGACATGATGAGGACCAATGAAAATCCTCATCTTACAACTGTATGGCAGTTTGATATTTTTTAAACTATGCCCTGCTCTCTTTTGTGTGGGTTTTTTATTGTCTTAATATATTCGGAATTTTGTTTTAATCTTTATCTTAATACAGTTGACTTAATATATCAACATGTTACTTCCTTGTTTTGTTAATCTTGAGAGTAGCTGGTATCAAATGTAAATGACATTGTTATCTTATAGCTTTCACATTATTTTGCCATGGCTTAATAAAACTGTACTAACCATGAAAACTGTAAGCATGCGGTTTTATGTTTGATGTGCCAGTTGCAGCAGTTTGTGCAGTTCCCAGGGTGGTGCTAATTGAACTGATTCCAATATAGAGATGTCCTTGCAGAATTGGATGTTACACAAGCTGGTCAAAACACCTATGTTAACTTTAGCTCCACAGAAAACGATAATATAATATAATTACACCTCTACCCTGATATAACGCGGCCCGATATAACATGAATTCTGATATAACGTGGTAAAGCAGCGCTCCGGGGGGGCGGGGCTGCGCACTCCGGCAGATCAAAGCAAGTTCAATATAACACTGTTTCACCTATAATGCGGTAAGATTTTTTTGGCTCCCAAGGACCGCGTTATATCGGCGTAGAGGTGTAATATGTCCAATTTTAAGGGGACCTGTGCAGTCAGACATATTGACTGGACACCAAAAGTCCAGTTATCATAATTTTCTAGTGTTTTCTAGCATCCTGTAACAAATAAAACCTGAAATTAGCATAGTATATCTGTCAAAAATATATTTGATCGAATCTTTGAATAACTTTTTCAGTGCACAACCACAGGGAGTGGGGAGCAACAGGCCTTTAAAGAGTTAAGACCCTAGCCAGCAGGCATCAACAGTCAGCTATGTAGTTAGTGTTGTGACGTCCACAGTCGACACTGTTGTATCTATTGGCTAAACTGTGCTGCAGTCACACTAGTGTGAGGTGAAATGGCAGAACCCAAAAAGAAAAAGATTCAAAGGTTGTCTAGTATGATCGATAAATTCTTCGTAAATGCTGATAGCTCCGAAGAACAACACTTATGCATGGCTGAATTGCTTTTAACATATCATGGAGTTAAACATCACCACAACTACCATTCTCAAGATTGTGGAAATAAGCTGTAACCCTCCATTTTCACTGATTCCAAGATCGCGTCCAAAATTCACTGCGGAAGGAGAAAAGCGGAGGCTTTGATTGAGAATGTATTAGCACCCCATTCATTGAAACTGACTGTGCAAGACATTGGATCAACGTCGTTCTCAATAGTGACAGATGCTTCTAATAAAGGGAACACAAAATTATTCCCAGTTGCGGTCCACTACTTTAATAAAGATAAGGGAAGCTGCACATGTATCATAGACTTTTTTGAGGATGCAGATAAGACATCAGAGGCAATTGCAAACAACATACGAAGTTGTCTTCAAGATGCTGGTCTGTTACATAATAAAATTGTGGCATATGGAGCAGACAACGCATCATTCAATTCTGGAAAACACAAGTCTGTTTTGGTGCACCTAAAACAAATGTTGGATTTATCAAACCTTGTGCCATGGCACTGCAGTGCTCACATAGTACACAATACAGCGAAACATGGCTTGAAATTGCTCTCTTATGATGTAGAGAACTTGGTCATCAAGGTTTTCAGTGAATCCTCTCCTGTGCAAAGAATATTAGTGAACTTAAAGAGTTCCTTGACTTCATGGAGACAGAATATTCAGAAATCTTATGCCATGTACCTACACACTTTTTAACCCTTTTCACTGCCGTCGACAGGTTACTGAAGAATTGGCCTGCACTCAAGTCTTACTTTATGAGCAAAGAAGAGGAAACAGTGAGCTGTGCAATATGGGCCTTTCTTTCTGAGCAGGAGGACACAGTATCCAATGATGAAACTATTACGCTTCCCGAGCTGTACATATACTTTGTGCACAACATTATGAGCCAATTTAACAACACGATAAAGGTTCTTGAAAGTGATTACATTCAGGTAACTGACCTGTATGCTATATTCAACAAGCTGAGAAGAGAGATTCAGATTCGACAAGAGCAAGGCTTCTATGGATACAAGGTGACACAGTTCTTGAAGAAACTGCCGCCTAACGAGCAAAATAAATTTGTTGGAGATGCCCAACGGGTTTACACACGCATGCTACAGTACCTGGAAAAGTGGTTTGATTTCAGCGAAAACTCTTTCTATATGTTGTGTGCGCCGCTCAGTCTGGACAGACCTCTTGAACTAGACAAACTGTGTGCTTTGACTACAAACTTGGACATTCAAGTGGACGGCGATGAACTATTTACAGAAATGTGTACATTGAATGATGTGCTACCAACCCTAAAGAGTTTGACAAATGATGCTGAATTAACATTGTGTCAGGAGCAACAAGAGCACCATCATCAAATCAATGTCTCTGAAGTATGGGTAGAGTTCTTTAAGCACTCGGAGGCCCCGAGCTTACTTAAAATTGTGCAGCATGTGCTTGCTATACCACCCGGCAATGCATTTGTGGAACACATTTTCAGTGTTATGAAGAACTTGTGGACTGATGAAAGGAATCCGCTCAAAGCTGAGCTATTCGTGCACTTCAACTATAAAATGACATGTGCCAAGTTTGCTGGATTTTTGAAGACAGAAGCAGCTAAAGAGCTTGTGGTGGCAGCAAGAAAAGAACAGAAGTATAAATGTAAGTAGTTTTAATTGCCACTCACTAAAACTGTTTTTGTTTGTATCTTCTTTACACTTCAGAAGAAATTTAAAAAAGTTTTTAATTTTACAGTAGTGTTTAAAATCTCTCCCTGGTGAGGTGAAGGGAATTTGAATCACACAATCCATCTCCCACATTCAAACTGTTGTAGCTCCTGGCCTTCTGTTCCTGATTTTTCAGTTTCTCCAATGCTATTTGGGTTTGTTTCTCTCCTTTCCCCCTCCAGTGCAGGGAATGACTCCTGTTTGGATTCTCTCTCTGTCCCAGCAGGTGAGGGGATGATGAGTGAGAATGTGGAAGAGAATCCTCAGCAGGAAGATCCTGAAACTCATGTTACATTATTGGGAAGATCTGAAGGGACTGTGTCCTGGAGTCCAGAGCATGGAAAAGCTGGTGGGTGTCAGCACAGGCCAGAGAGACAGCAGGGAAACCAGTCAGGGAAGAAAGTGGGTAAATCCATTCAATGTGAAGGTGGTTTGAAGAATCTTAGTAAAAACATGATGCACCAGAGATTCTCCAGTGGGGAGGGAAAATACACATGCACCGAGTGTGGGAAAAGCTTCAGTCAGAGTTTACACCTTATTATACATCGCAGAACCCACACAGGACAAAGACCTCATAAATGTCTTCAGTGTGGGAAAAACTTTATTGACAACCCAACCCTGAAAATACATCAGAGAATCCACATGGGAGAAAAACCCTACAAGTGCCCTGACTGTGGGAAAAGCTTCAGTGAGAGACCACACCTTATTGGCCACCAGAGAATCCACACCGAAGCAAAAATCATATGTTCTCAGTGTGGGGAAACCCTCTTTAACTGGTAAACCTTTCTTAGACATGAGAGAATCCACACTGGAGAGAGATCTAAACCCTATCACTGCCTTGAGTGCAGGGAGAACTTCCGTGATCAGTCAGTTCTTAGTAGGCATCAGAGAATTCACACACGAGAGAAACCCTATGACTGCCTGGACTGTGGAGAAAGCTTCAGTCGGCACTCAAACCTTACCAGGCACCAAAAAGTTCACACTGGGGAGAGACCCTGTAAGTGCCTCAAGTGTGGGGAAAAGCTTCAGTCGGAGATCAACCCGCAGTAGACATCTGAGAACCCATTGGGGAGAAAGTGAATAAATGCCGTGACTAGGGCTGGCTGAAGTGAATTATACTGAAGCAATCGCACCACTATAGCTAAAGTTGAGACTAGCTTCCTTTTTAACTGCCAGTTTTTCTGTGTCTTCTAAAATCCACATGTGGACTTGGGTTGTCTTGAAAATTGCTGTGCCTCATCTGGGCCGGGGGCAGAGCTAGTGATGTGAGGTTGTGTTCATTTGGTCTAGGGGTTCCTCAGATACAGCTCCCCCAATAAGGAGCTGCTTTTACTATTCAGATAGCTCTGAAACCCTGTGCCAACTTAATCCCCATGAAAAGCAGGAAATATAACTTTAAAGTAGATGCTTCCCCCACAACATAACCTTAACTCTGCCCTCTTTGAGTGAAGTCCCAGCGTACCAGTAACACACATTAGCTCTCTAACTTTACAGATGCTACAGAACACTTCAGGAACAGAGCACTGATGAGCAGTGTAGGATAAAGTCTGCCACCTTCTCTTGATAAGGGAAGACACTGGGATAGGTCAGGCATAGTGAGCAGCTGCCACTTACACTCAAAAACTGAGTGTACTCCCCACAAACCACCCCAGAATTTCAAAATGTTCCCATGCCTTCACCCTTGCCCTGAGGATTCCTTGAGACAGGGCTTTCACTGACCCTGCAGTAAGCCCTGGAGACCTCATGACATACGCCAGCAGATTGCTGACAATCTCCAGGGCTACACTCCCTTGTGCATTTCTACTGACACAGCCTACAGAATTCTGCACTGCAATGAAGCATAATTGATCCTTTTAAAGTACACCTGCACCTCTTCTCCTATCACAGTGACAGCTTTGCCAACCCGCTGCAGCTAATCTCTTCACCATTCAATACAGCTACCCCTCACACAGTGAAGGTAGACGAGTGCATGCACAACACAAGCAATGGTATGTTTTCTTAGTCCTTCATGTCTACTCATTATGGCAACACAGTTACTGAACCATTCTCAGTGGCTATTGCCTGCTCTAAGGGGGAAGAGTTAAGGTTGCATTGTGGGAATGGCATTTACCTTAATTTCTTAGTTTTTAGAGGTGTAAGTTTAGCCACTCTCCACATTGTGGAAGGGCACAAGGCAGAGGTGGTAGCCCCTGTAGCTGCCAACGACTTGGAAAGAGATGGGCATTCAGCTCAGGGAGTTCAGTCAGAGCCCTAAAATGCTCTCTCACGGTTGCAACATTTGGTTAAGACCCTATCAGAGTGCAGTGAACTCAAGGGGAAATTAACGAATTGCCAGTGGTTCTGCCTAAGGAAGACATTTCAAGAGCAATTAGAGAGCAGTTCTAAAGTAATTCTCTGCATTTGGGGTTGGCAACATGGTGTCCCGGTGGGTCTGCGTGTGTGTGTGTGTGTGTGTGTGTGTGTGTGTGTGGAAAAACAGGATCTGGATTATATAAATCGATGGGGAGATAATTTTGACATTTAAATAAAACGCAGTTATTGTCCCATTTCTTTTCAGTCCTCCACTATAGAAAATGATCACCAGCGACAGTTAATTTCCTTTCATTGGAATCAGCCCGATGAACCTTCTAAGGATGCGTATAAATGATGTGCACACGGCTGGTGATGCCTTTCTCCAAATAGAGGGTAGGGCTCAGTGAGGCTCTTGTGTGATAACACGCTGGTCACAAGGAATTCAGCGAATGGAATGATACACATGTTTTGGGTGACATTTTCCCCCCTCTACTCTGGTGAAGAAAACCTGCAGACACAGACACATCTGGAATCTGCTTCTTCAGTCCCACACCCATCTGTGAGAGGAGCCAGGATTTCTCATTCCAGCCATGCAGCCCTTGGGATTCACAGCCAGATTCCTCACCTCTTACCTTGCTCCTCTCTGCCCGTCTCCCCACATCCTGCCAGAGCTTCCCCTGCTGTCTCAGACCCCTCCCATCCAATTCCTTCCAGCCCCCCTAGGGATAAAATGATTCGCTGCAATCCCCACCTTGGTCTCCTATTGCCGTGGCTGCTGCTACCACTTCTCCTCTGAATTCCCCCCTTTGCCTTGCTGTCCCCCAGGTCTGACCCCAAAATACCACAGCTGAGACCCTCCTCTTTGCAAATCCCCTGCTTCTGTCTTCTAAGATTAAGTTCCAGGGTCTGGTCCCGCTGTGACAGGTTGCCCCCGTTAGAAGGCCTCCTGATGTGCTGAGATACCACTGAGCCTGCCTGTTCTGCCAGCCTGGGCACCCTTTTTACCTGTCTTGCTGAACCAGGCTATTGAGCCTCCTCCAGTACACACACAAGCAGGGCCACACCCAACTGCAGAATGACACACACACTGAGATCAGCTCTGAGAAGGCTCAGCTTAAGGGACTTGCCCCAGCACTCAGGTGTCCACCTCCCTTGGAGTGCAGACCCAAAGGTATATTATGAAATCCGCCTCCTCCCTCAATGTGGAAGAAGGTATGCACAGCCTCTTATTCCCCCCCCCCTTGTGAATTGAATAGGGTTATATTATAAACAAGAAATAAGTTTATTAACTACAAAAAGTGAGTTTTAAGTGAATAAGAGATAACAGACAGAACAAAGCCAATTACTGAGCAAATAAAACAAAATACACAAGCTAAGCTAAGCTCAATATACTTGAGAAACAGTTTACAAAATGTAATTTCTTACCTTAAATGTGGTTTAGAGTTCCAGTTATATTTGTTTTCAGACTGGACCCCTGTCTCAGTCTGGACTCCCCCCTTGCCTTCCCTTCAAGTGTCTTTAGCAGTCTTTCTTCTTGGGCAGACAGGCCACGGAGAGGAGTCCTGTTTGCTTTTCTCCCCACCCTTAAATATGATTTACATAAGATGGGAATCCTTTGTTTCCAAAACTTGACTTCCCTTCACCTTTAAGTGGAAAGTTACAAGAAGTACAAGATAATGTTTAGTATCAGGTCACAAGACCACCTGACCTAGTAGTGGCACAGTTACAGCCCAGGACGCCTCCCAGGAGGGAGAGAGATTAGTATCTTCATGGTCTTGTTGTTCCTTCCTAATGGCCAATCAAATCTGATGGCCTGTCATCTGGTGGGGGTCTTCCCAATACACACCCAGTTATAATTGTTACATAGTCCATATTCCTAACTTTAGATACAGAAATGATACATGCATTCAAATTGGATAATCACATTCAGTAAATCATAACCTTTCCAATGATACCAACCCATCTTGTATAAAGTATATCTCAGTTATGTCATATCCATATTATAAGCATATTTCCATAAAGAATATGGAGTGTAATGTCACACCTGCTCACCTCTACTAGCATCTGGGTTCAGGCTAGAGCCCTGAGGACACTAGAACAGGAATTAAAGTAGAGTCGGAAGAGGTTGGTCCCTCCAGGGCTACATGTTGCATCTGGCGAGCAATAGAACCAGCAAGGAACTAGACTGTTTTACAACTTGCTAACCAGAAGGGACCCTAGGCCAGAGCATCAGGGCCCAGGTGCTTTCCCATGGCTAGGAGAGGGCACTCTGTCCTCTGGGATGCAGGACCCTGATGCAGGCACCCAGCCCATTGCCCCCCCCCCCCCCATGGGGTCATGGCCTGTAAACCTAATTTCTAAGTGTTACACTCAGCCAATCAGGAAACGGAAACTACAGCTTGTGACACGGGTCAGTCAGAAACAGCTCAGATTGTTTTCAAGACTTATTTGGCAAATCACTGAATAACGAATAAATCCAAGAGAATTGTGCTTGGTCTCTGGGTAATGCACAGGGAAAGGAGCTGAATTCCTGCCACTCCTTATTCCCTGCACGTTCTGTGCTTTGCGATTCTTAGGGCCCTTTTCTCACCCTCTCTCTGGGGTTCTGGCTTTTCCTGTCTTTTATTCCCCCTTTTGCTCTGCTTGGGAATCACTAGTAGTCCTGCGGTTCCCACCACATGCAGAGGGCACTGTACAGACCAACTAGGAGACTGAGCTGGGAGCTTGCAGACCCCTTTGTGCTGCTGGCAGGATTATTGTGATTATTCATTAGTATCTGTCAGGGTCGGGCACATCACAGACAGACCCATGGACATGGCTCCTGCCCAGGGAGCTCAAGCTTAA
Source organism: Trachemys scripta elegans (assembly GCF_013100865.1). Classification (NCBI taxonomy): domain Eukaryota; kingdom Metazoa; phylum Chordata; order Testudines; family Emydidae; genus Trachemys; species Trachemys scripta. The sequence goes on along the minus strand of NC_048311.1, from coordinate 4,748,205 downwards.
ATGTTTAAATGTTCCTGGGCACAGAGGGAGGGGCTGAGCGTTCCCTGGAGAAGAAGGTTTGAAGAGGGGCGGGAGGCTGGGAGAGCAGGGTCCAGGCAGAGGTGAGAAGGTGTGTGTTTGTGTGGCCAGGGTAGAGCGCATATGAGGGGCAAGGGGTAAAAAGCTTCCTGGGCTCCTTTCCTTGAGCAGGTCTCATTCACCCAGCCTGGCCCCACTGTTCACACAGCCCTGGGGCTGGGCTCTCACTTCCCTTCCCCTGGCCCAGCTACCAAATCGACTTCTCCAGCTCTCCCCTCCCCTCCCTCCATTGCGCTGGGACCAGCTCCCCTCACATGGCTGAGTCTGCAGATCAGAGCGGTCCCTACAGCAGGGCCCCAGCGCTCTCACTCCTGCTTCCACGCTGCCCCCTGTGGCCATTTCACTCCCCTCCATGGGCAGAAACTCTGCCAGGGTAGGAAATGCCAGGATGTTCCCCTCACTCACTGGCCCCATCACATTCACTGGGCTTCTGGACTTGCCTTTTCTGTGGGAGTCTGATAATGCAGTTAATGGCCCTGAGGGGACCTGGGAATCCCGCAATCTCCATCCCACTGCTGCCCCCTGCCCCCAGGTAATGCCGAGTAGGACCCTGTCAGGGGTAGATAAAGGTCTGTCAGGTGATGCCCTTTATACTATCCCCATGGGAACAGGCCTGGGGGCTAGTCAGCACTGGGAGGGAACAGTCTCTGCCGCGCGTGTCTCTGTCACACTCATGTGATTGAGAGAGAACTCAGGGAAAGTGCAGGGGTTGAAGTTGTTAATACACCTGTGCAGGAGGGAGGGATGAGGGGGAGGGGAACAGGGAAAGAGTGGTTCAGGTGTAGAAAATGCAGGAAAGGGCTTCAGTGGGACCATGAATGGGCCCCATTGGAGTTTTCCTCTTGTGTTTGTGTGGAGGATTTTTCAGCAGGGGAAGGGGTGAAAACTCAGATGGAGATGGAAGGGAAAGTGGTGGGGGTGGGGAACAGCCTGCAATGTGGTAGATTTAACCATCTCTGTGCAGATAGGGATAACAAAGGCAGAGGAGGAGAGTAGGTGACAAAGTGGAGAGAGGATCCCTGGTTTGGAGGGAAACAATTGCTCTGATTCATTTGCCTTTCCTTCTCTGAAATTATATAAACCCCCCCCCCCGCCCAAACCCCAACAACACCTTCGCTCTTTTTCTCTCTAATGATCTAATATCGATATCAAATCCATTCAAAATTTCTCCATTCCCCATCTAATTACTGAATTAGATATAAAATCTCCTTTGATTTTGCCCCTTCCCTGTAGATTTTGGTTATTAATATAAAATTGCCTCAGATTTTGCCAATTTCCACCTAATTCTGAAATACTGCGATCAAATTTCACAGATTTGGGGGATTATTCACCCTTTGGAATGGCAGCAACTTCTCCTGGTTTTAGAGGGAAACCTTTTCCCTGAGCCCTTACCCCAGATACAGAATTAAACCAGTCAATGATCTACTTTCCCTCACATTAAGGAATCAAAGTGTTCCTCTTTGCATCGATTAAACTGACATATTTTTCTGAATAAAGTGACCTGCTTTGTGGTTCATAATAAAGTTTGGGGCCTCCCTCATTAGGAATAATAGTGTTTGTATGGCTGCTAATGGGGCAGTTGGCCATTTTATTTCCCCAGACGAGCCAGGATGAGGAAGAATGAGGGGTTCCCCTCCCTCCAGGGCTGCTCCATGCTTCCTGGGTCCCTAGTGCAGCAATTCCCAAAGTACTGGAAGGACTAGCTGGGGGCCTGGGAAGTTGTATCAATTAACTACAGGTTGAGGAGTCTTTTTGCAGAATCCCCAGGGTGGGTGTGATTGTTTTCATATTCCTGAAAGGGAAGTGAGGAACTGAGTTTTTAAATATCTACAGAATGCTACCCTATGCAGCACTCAGAGTAGCCCAGGAGGAGAAGGGAAGAATAAGGTCTCTGAAGGAGACTGCCCAGACCCCAGGTTATCCCATCCCAGCTGCTTCCCACCCTTGGCCACAGCCCAACCCAGCTCCCCACAACCTGCCATTCACCTGCCCCACCCATTCTGCTGCCCCCTCCCCAACAGCTATGGACCCTTCCAGCCCCATTCCCCTTCTGTGCTGTGTTAAAGCCACATCAGCCAGGGCTCCCTACTGCGCGTGTTGATGGCAGGACTGTGGGAAATCAACATGCTCTAGTTATTTATTAAATATTGGTATAAATTCTTCCCAGAATTTGCTCATTTTTCTCTGATTGTTCAAAAATATTTTCCATTTCCTTTGCTTTAATTAGTAAATATTTATAGAAAAAGCTCCTTAGATTTTATTCCTACTTCCAACCTCCTCCTTTAAATGTCAGGAAATCCTTGGTTTGGAGGGAAAACACCTGGACTGATTCCTTCTCCCACACGGGAGAGCAGGAAGGGGGGAAGGGTTAAAACTTCTCAGTGACCCACTTACCCCTTGCATGAGAATCCATATGTTTCTCTGCTCATGTCACTACAACCTGATTTGCTTGCTGAAGTGGGTTGATTAGCATTACCAATTTTGACCTGAACATCTACTCAAAGTTCAGGCCACTGTTTTTTTTTCCCAGTCGGGAGGAGAAACTGAAGATGGAGTCTGGTACCTCTGATGAAATTTTGTTTATTTACAAATGTACAAAGTGCTGTTTCCCAGAACACAGAAGGAATCAAACAACAGGGGACAACATCCTTGCTCAGAGGAAGCATTTCAGGCTTCACCCCAAAAGCTCTCTGCCCAGGCTTTTTCCAGGGTTGAGTTGTGGCTGCTTCATCAGGCTATGTCTGTCTGTCTCTCTCTTTCTGTGCTCTGTCTGCTGCTTCTGTTATACACACACATCTATACCTCTGGTCAAACGATACCCAATGTAGCCCTCTGTCCACATAGTGCTAACTTCTGGACTGGCTTGCCATATCCCTTTGGCTTACGTGAGGCTGCCCAGCCATTTCTCACAGCTATCTTAAATGAAGGGTACAGGCCAGACAGTTTAACAGGTTTAACCCAGCCCATGTATCTATGTTTAGTAAAACTACAGTAGAATTTTCCCTTTCGGGGCAATTCCCAGGAAGATAGCATAGTGCCCTTCGGGAATATTTGGGAAGTAAGTTCCACACACAAGTGGTGACAAGAAAAAGCACTTAAGGCTTGTCTACACTGGAAGGTTATACTGGTGTAACTCCCTGTGTGGATGCTGTTATTCTTCTATAAGAGTGGCTTTTTACAATTTTTTGTGGTTTAGCTTCTATAGTTTGGTAAATGGTTTCAGGTAAACTGAAAAAAAGCCATTCTTGGACTGAAATAACAGTGTCCACATGGGAAATTTACTGGTAAAACTGCACCTGTGTAACTGGTAAAATTTTCCAGTGTAGACAAGCCCTAAGATGGTGGCAACTGAATCTAATTTCTTTTGGCAGCTCAGTGAATCATTTCAGATAGAGACAGGCTGCTGTATCTGGGCATTGGGCCACACTGCACCTTTAACACCATAGGCCTGGGAAAAGGGTGCTGAGCTGGACTATTCAGTGACGAGCACAAGCCCCTCTGCTACCCACACCCTATTTTGATAAGCACTGCAGATGGCTTATCCCACTTATGGTAACTTTTTTTTATCCCCTCTGCCCCTGTCTGGCAGTGCATTCCCCCCTTTCTGAACCCCGATTCTGTCTATCTGCCCCTCACCTTCCCCTCCCTTCACCAGTTGGACCCACCTCTGGATACATTTTGAGCCCTGCAAAAACAAAATCTGCCCATCCCTCCCCACCAATTTGCCCCCTCTCTTCCCTCCTGTAAAACTTGTGTATAGCAGATTCTGATTGCGAGTAAGGGCTGAGTGAGGGCAGAGGCTTCAGCAGATGTTACTGAGCATGTTCAGATCCCCCCAGCCTGCTCAGTAACAACAAAGCAGCCAATTTCCCTTTTCGCCCCCAGAGGATGACTCTGTGAGGAGCAAAATGCGGATGAGTATCCTGGCAGGGCAAGAAGGGTAATTTCAGAAGGGGCTTATGCTGGAGTTTGGAGAGACAAAGTGGGCAAGGTAATAGCTTTTATTGGACCAACTTCTTTTGGTGTGAGAGACAAGCTTTGGAGCCACACAGAGCTCTGCTCCGGGTCTCTGCTGGTGAGAGAGACAAACTTTAGTCCATTTCACACCCCCAATTCCCTCCCCCACCCCTTTCTCTGCAGACGGACGTTCTAAGCTCAAGTTACAGCCGGTCCCAGGGAGGGCTGCAGGCTGCCTGGGTTGATATTCAGGGACACAGGAAGGGGTTGCTCAGAGCGGTTCTTGTATCCGGTGCTGGCAGGGGGTGAGGCAGGAAGTAGGGAGAATTAAGGGCTCTTTGGTACTTCCGCACTGCAATACATAATAATTATTGTCACAGAGGCTTAGAGGTTGTGCCACTCCTGCATTTGGGTGGTCAGTGTGAGAAGACGCTGCTGCTGTCTCCATTGTGAGCTGGAAGCCTGGATTGAGCAGCTGCTGCTGCTCCCCCAGTGGGGTCGGTGTGGGGTGGGGGAGACCTTCCCTAAATCCCTCTCTCTGCCCAGCCAGGAGAGACTTTGTCTAGTGGCTGGAACCAGCCCCTGGAGCAGCCCTGGGCTCTATCCACACCAGCTCCTGAGCCAGAGACTCTAGGGTTACCATTTGTCCGGATTCTGCCGGACATGTCCGGCTTTTTTGAGTTAAAAATAGTGTCCGGGGGGAATTTGTAAATGTCCGGATTTCCCCCCCCCATGCAGAGCGTGCACAGCTGACAGGGCAGCTGGCCGGATCCTGCCACTCGCACAGGGCTCTGGCAGCCAGAGCCCTTCCTCCACTTCCCCCTCCTCTCCCCTGCAACTTGAGACCACTCCCCTCCTCTCTCTCCCTCCCTGCATTCGCAGATCGCCGGCCGGTCATTCGCCTTGGGCCTCCGGCAGTCTGGAGCTCCGACCCTGCTCCCCTCCCCCTGCTGCTGAGCGCGCTGCTCTGCAGCACGGTAAGGGGTCCAGGGGGTCAGAGAAGCGGCAGAGAGGTTCTGGAGGGGGTAGTCAAGAGACAGGGAGCAGGGGGAGGATTGGATGGGTCAGGAGTTCTGGAAGTGTTTAAAGCAGAAATGGAGTCTTTCTAAAAGATTTACTGTAGCTCCCCAAGAATTTATGGGCTTGATGCAGGAATTACTGGGGAACAAAGACCCTATGATCTCCTCCAGTTCTGCCTTATCTCACCCAGGACTGTCCCCAGCAGGCATTGTATACATAAGGAGATGTTGCTCATGAGTTCCCCGCCACTCTGACTGACACCTGGGAGTAGCTCCCTCCCTTTGACTGTTCGGATGGGCTGTGGGGGCAGGACTGGTCCCCAGGGCTGTCCCTAGCCATTTGGGTGCCCTACACAGCCTCCCAGGCCTCCCCCCAGGGTCTGGGAGGCAGGAGCTGTAGGGAGCCACTTTTTTTTCTGCCCCCGGCCTGCCCCCATTCCACCTCTTCCCTGAGCAACCGGCAGCGGCGGGGAGTGGAGCAACCCGCCCCCAGCCTGCTCTACTCCGCCAGCTCCCAGCTGCAGCGCTCCGCTTTCCCCCGCCGGTGTAGGGGGGCCAGATATCCTGATTTTATAGGGAGAGTCCCGATTTTGTTTTTTTTCTTATATAGGCTCCTATTACTCCCCACCCTCTGTCCTCATTTTTCACATTTGCTGTCTGGTCACCCTACGCCGGAGAGAGCCGGGGATGGTCCTTTCCCCAACCCGAGTGACATGGCTGGGGCCAGGGCAAGGGAAGCAGAGTGGGCTGGGGCCCATTGCTCCGCTTCCCGCCGCTGGTGAGTGCAGAGAGCGATCCTTTCCCCATACTCACCGGCGGCAGGAAGTGGAGCGCCGCGGCTGGGAACTGGTGGAGTAGAAAGGGCTGCGGGTTGGGTTGCTCGACTTCCCACTGCTGGCAGTGAGTGCGGGGTCACTCAGGGAAGAGGTGGAATGGGGGCAGGCTGGGGGCGGAGAAGGGGGGGAAGGTAAGAGGCAGGGTGGAGGGAGTTGTCCGGGGCCCCACATCCCCTTAGGGACAGCCCTGCCCCTTGCAGTGGGGGCTGGCTGAGGGATAGGGCTGGTCGCCGGGGCTGGTGCTCCTGCGTATGCAGCACGCAGCTGCCTAGGGCACCATGAAATTTGGGGCAATTTGGTGCCCCAAATTTAATGGTGCCCTATGAAGCTGCATGTGCTGCGTATGCCTAAGGACGGCCCTGCTGGTCCCCTACTTCTCTGCTAGGGAAAGGTTTGGGGAACGATACAACTGATTTTTCAATCTTCCCAACAAGTATTTTAATTTGTTCCTCCCTTTCCTCTTCCGCTTTCTGACATTCCCTTTCCTCCAGTGCAGGGACTGACTCATGTCTGGATTGTCATTCTGTCACATCAGGTGATGGGATGGTGACTGAGAACAAGGAGGTGAATCCTCAGCAGCGAGGTCTGAGCAAATGGAAGCACAGAGAACACTATCGGGAAGATCTGAAGGGGAAGTTTCCTGGAGTCCTGAGCAGGGAGAAGCCTGTGAAAATCAGCACAGGCCAGAAGGGCAGCATGAAAACTCCACTGGGGAGAGATTGGATAAACCCACTCACCAAGAGGGAGATTTGAAAGACCTTCCTGAAGACATGATCCAGCCAGGAATCTGCACTAAAGGGAAACTGTATGAATGTGCTGAGTGCGGGAGAAGCTTTGATCGGAGATCACATCTCATTGTGCATCATAAAATCCACACAGGAGAGAGATCCTATAGCTGTCCTGAATGCGGGAAAACCTTCAGTAACGTCTCATCCCTGATTATTCATCGGAGAGTCCACACAGGAGAGAGACCCTATAACTGCCCAGAGTGTGGGAAATCCTTCCCTCGGAGCTCCACCCTTGTTGTACATCAGAGAGTGCACACAGAAGAGAAACCCTATAAATGCCCCGACTGCGGAAAAAGCTTCAAGCGGAGCTCAACCCTTATTTCACACCAGAAAATCCACACAGGAGAGAGACCTTATAACTGCCTGGAATGTGGGAAAAGTTTCAATAAAGGCTCAAACCTAATTATGCATCAGAGAATCCACACAGGAGAGAGACCCTATAACTGCCTTGAGTGCAGGAAAAGTTTCACTCGGCACTCACACCTCATTAGACATCAGAGAATGCACACTGGAAAGATACCCTATAGGTGCCCTGACTGTGGAAAAAACTTTAGTGACAGCTCAGCTGTTATTAGACATCAGAGGATCCATACTGGAGAGAGACCCTATAAATGCCTTGAGTGTGGGAAAAGCTTCACGCAGAGCTCAGACCTTATGAATCATCAGATAATCCACATGGGAGAAAAACCCTATTACTGCCCAGAGTGTGGGAAGGGGTTCAGTCGGAAGACTCATGTTATTTCACACCAGAAAATGCACAGGCCAGAGAGATCCTTTAACTGCCTCGAGTGTGGGAAAAACTTCTGTAGCAGCTCTGACCTCATTAGTCATCAGAAAACCCACACTAGAAAGACACCATATAAATGTTCTGTTTGTCGAAAAAGCTTCAAGCAGAGGTCAGAACTTATTTCACATCAGAGAGCTCACACAACAAAGAGAAACTATAAATGTTCTGTCTGTGGGAAAAGCTACAAGGTGAAGGTGTCTCTAATGTCCCACCAGAAACTCCACACAGGCTAGCAAGTGGCAGGAGCTCTCACTATGGGACAGTGGGTCTGTGCTCTCCTGAAGCGAAGTGTAAGTGTACTTCATTGATGGACGGTCTTTGCAGGGGCAGCAAGTGGATGAAGGGTTTGGGTTTCAGTGGGAGATAGTTGGCAGGGGTAGAAGAGGACGGAATGCTGGGTAGCGAGGCGCTTGGTGATTTCAGGGTCTGGGGTGAGCAGGAGATGGGATTGGTAGAGAGACATTTCTGTGGGTTACAAACATATTTTCCTATTTAAAGGAGAGAAAAAATGCTCCATTGCAGTTCTTGCCTGAGTTGTCTCTGCAGCTCCAGGGGATTTTGGGGTAGGGACAGGGGAATGTTATTCAGGGAAGCAGCAAGGGGTCCCGTGCAGCTGTCGTTACAAGGCAGGAAGAGCTGCTGATCTGAACTAACAGGATGTCGGAGCACTGCTCAGTGTATTGGACATCTGTGCAGTCATGAATGGTAGGGGCGGCTGGAGATTGGGGAATTCATGGTGGAGATTCCACAGAGAGGTGGGAACTCTGAGCGATGCCCTTTTGGGAGTGTGGTCTAGTGGTTAGAGGGGAGGGTGGGGGAAATGAGAGTTAAGATTCCTGGGTGTGAGCTAGTGCTGGTCACTTCCCCTCTTCTCTCTGTGCCCATTTTTCCCATCCCTACAATGGAGATAATAGTTGTCCAACTCCCTGGAGAGTTCTGATGGGCCACTAATTACTGTGTATGAAGTGGTTCAGGAGAATGCAAGTACAGAAGAGACCAAGTTTCACTATTATTGTTATTGTTATTACCGTGTACTGTATTCACTGAGAATGGGAACAGTTAACTAAGAATAGGAACATTAACCACATTACTATGCAGGCAGGCTGCTACATTTCTGCCTCAGAAAATGAGATCAACTATCAATAGCACCATTAACAATGTTGTTTTGTTTCCCCATCAAGAACAGTGTTTTATTTCAAATGTTGAAACAGTTTTGCACAGAACACTCTTATTCTTCCACACCTTGTCCCCTCTCAAATAAAAACTGACTGACTTTTGTTTCAATCCAATCCCTGTTATCTTCTATAAAATGAGCCTCCAGGCAATTTAAGGGATAGCACTGGCTGATTGCATTTCCAAACCTGGCAAAACAGCTGCTTCATTGCAATGAAGGAACAGAGGCAGGCAGGCTGCTACATTTCTGCCTCAGGGTAGAGCCTGCCTCATGCCTAACAAAAAGTCCTACCCCTCCACTTCCTTATCTACTTTCTCTACACCAGTCATAATTTTATAGACCTCAATCATAGCTCCCCTTAGCTGTTTCTTTTCCAAGCTGAAAAGTCCCAGTCTTATTAATCTCTCCTCATATGGAAGCTGTTCCATACTCCTAATCATTTTTGTTGCCCTTTTCTGAATCTTTTCCAATTCCAATATATCTTTTTTGAGACGCGGCGACCACATCTGGACACAGTGTTCAAGATGTGGGCATACCATGGATTTATATAGAGGCAACATGATATTTTCTGTCTTATTATCTATCCCTTTCCCAATGATTCCCAACCTTCTGTTTGCTTTTTTGACTGCTGCTGCACATTGAGTGGATGTTTTCAGAGAACTATCCATAATGACTCCAAAGATCTCTTTCTTGAGTGGTAAGAGCTAATTTAGACCCCCATAATTTTATATGTATAGTTGGGATTATGTATTCCAATGTGCATTATCTTGCATTTATCAACACTGAATTTCATCTGCCATTTTGTTGCCCAGTCACCCAGTTTTGTGAGATCCCTTTGTTACTCTTTGCAGTCTGCTTTGGACTTAATTATCTTGAGTAGTTTTTTATCATCTGCAAATTTTGCCACCTCACTGTTTACCCCTTTTTCCAGAGAATTTATGAATATGTTAAACAGTTCTGGTCCCAGTACAGACCCCTGGGAGACACCACTACCTATCTCTCTCCATTCTGAAAACTGACCATTTGTTTCTATCCTGTGTTTCCTATTTTTTTAACCAGTTACTGATCCATGAGAGGATCTTCCCTCTTATCCCATGACAGCTTTCTTTGCTTGAGAGCCTTTCGTGAGGGACCTTGTCAAAGCCTTTTTGAAATTTTTGAAAAATCCATGTTGGCTATTTCTTATCCTATATCCAGTAGGTACTTACAGACTGATGGTTTAATAATTTGTTCCAGTATCTTTCCAGTTGTTGAAGTTAGTGTAACTAGTTTATAGTCCCCCCAGTTCTCTTTGTTTCCCTTTTTAATGATAGCTACAATGTTTGCTTTACTCCCGTGTTCTGGGACATCACTCACCCACCAGGAGTTCTCAAAGATACTTGCTAATGATTCAGAGACTTCTTCATCTAGTTCCTTAAGTACCTTAGAGTAAATTTCATCAGGACATCCCAATTTGAATACTATTATCTAACTATTCTTTAACCTGTTCTTTTCCTATTTTGGCTTGCATTCCTCGCTTGCTGTTAATATTAATTATGTTAACTATCTGGTCACATAAATGAGTACTGAAGCAAAATGGGCATTACATTTTTGATGTAATCCATGATTATTAGTATTTGATGTTCTTCTGTCCCTTCCCAGCTCTTTCTGTCATGGGGAGTGTATTACTGGAAGGGAAGGGAAGGACGGTAGCTGGAATCTCTTATCCCTGTTTTCAGGTAGGGACTCATCTGAGATTGTGACACACCAGGATTATTCAGGAAATAATTGCCCTGGGAGGGATTTTCTTGTTTCCGGATGGTGGGGTGGTTCAGGGACTCATGTTTCATGAAATTCAGGCTTGGGGAGAATCTTTTATGTCTCATTGAAATGTTTACATGAATCTGTTTCTTTTTGTACAAATAAATTCCTAATAATTTGTGTGTGTGTGTGAAGTCTGTCTCCCAGAGCTCTGCCAGGGGTATGGTGATCCTTAGAGTCCCAGGACAGGACTGAAAGCTCAGAGAGGGTGGCTCAGAGCCCCAGTGGGGATGGGGTGGGTCTGAGAGATGGAATGGGCAGAGAGGAGGCCCAGGGGCAGCTGAGAGATCCCAAGGGCTGTGTGGCCTAAGAGACTATGTGTAAGTATGAGAGACAGAATGTGGCTGTGTGAAGGGGGTGAAAACGGAGTGAAAGTAACAAAAGGAGGAAAATAGAACAAAAGAGGAATGATTGGAAATGAACAAGGGTTAGAAGGGAGAGGAAGAAATAGCAACACATGGTGCATTTAGACTCAGCTCTCCCCTGCTGCTCCCAGTCCCCATCCTCAGCATTACCATTAGGGTTGCCAATTTTCTAATGGCTGAAAACTGAACACCCTTGCCCTGCCCTGCTCCTTCCCCCAAGGCCTCACCCCTCTCCCTCGGGCAGCAGGTGAGTCCCGGGGGAGGGGGATGAGTGGGGGACCTCATTCCCCCCTCTCCTGGGACTCGCTGCCTGCAGAGTCAGGCTGGGAGGAGCTGATGTGGAGCCTGCCCACCTGCCCAATCAGGGCACAGCAGAGTTGGGGGGGGAGAGGGTTGGTCCCCAAAGCAATGACCTGGGACACGTGGGGGTGGATCCCTGGAACAAGGGACCGGAGTGGGGAGGGGCGAGTCCCCATAGCGAGGAGCAAGGGACGGAGCAGTCAGGGCACGGCGGGATAGAAGGGGGTTGGTGGATAGGATTTTCCCCCTGGTGGTGGCATCTACCTCTTGCAGCCCAGTCTGGAATCCAGCCACTGCTCTCTGTCAGGCATCAGCAGCTGAGCAGAGAGCAGCTCCTCCATGTGGCTTCAGCCACAGCTGCTGTTTTTCCTGTCCCCAAATGGCAGAGGCCAGATACTGCAGCCAAACCGGAGTTTTAGTGTCTGGTCAGATGTGCTGACTGGACGCAGCAGATTTCCTTTGAAAACTGGACACCTGGCAATCCTACTCTCAACTGATTTCCAAATAGTTATTGGGCTGGTCTCTGTGGGGAAGCTTTACATAGATTCATTGATTACATGGCCAGGAGGGACAATTGTGATTACCTAGTCCCACCTCCTCTATAACAGGCCATAGAACTTCCTTGGATTAATTCCTGCTTGAACTAGAGCGCATAGTTTCAAAAACATCCAATCTTGATTTAAAAATTAGTAAATTTCCTCCTTGGCTAATAACTCCTCACTTTAAACAATTGCACCTTGTTACTTGTCTGCATTTGGCTTCACCTTCCAGCCATAAGATCTTGTTACACCTTTGTCTGGCAACATGAAGAGCCGCCCTGTATCATATTTCTGTTGTCCATGTAGGTACCTATAGACTGTGAGCAAGACACCCCTTAACCTTCCCTTTGCAAAGCAAAGATAGACCCCAGGAGCTCACTCTGTCACTGTACAGCTTGTTTTCCAGTCCTTTAATCATTCTCACGGCTCTTCTCTGAACACTCTCCAGTTTATCAATGCAATAGTCCAGCAGCGATTGGACCACTGCCAAATACAGAGGTAACACAACCTTCCTACTCCTTCTGGATATTCCCCTGTTTATACATCCAAGGACTGCATTAGCCCTGGGAGCTCATGTTCAGCTGATTGGATAGAAAGCTGGCTAGATCGTCGGGCTCAATGGGTAGTGATCAACGGCTCCATGTCTAGTTGGCAGCCCCAGGGGTCAGTCCTGGGGCCGGTTTTGTTCAATATCTTCATTAATGATCTGGAGGATGGTGTGGACTGCACCCTCAGCAAGTTTACAGATGACACTAAACTGGGAGGAGTGGTAGATACGCTAGAGGGTAGGGACAGGATACAGAGGGACCTAGACAAATTAGAGGATTGGGCCAAAAGAAACGTGATGAGGTTCAACAAGGACAAGTGCAGAGTCCTGCACTTAGGACGGAAGAATCCCATGCACTGTTACAGACTAGGGACCGAAAGGCTAGGAAGCAGTTCTGCAGAAAAGGACCTAAGGGTTACAGTGGACGAGAAGCTGGATATGAGTCCAGTGTGCCCTTGTTGCCAAGAAGGCTAACGGCATTTTGGGCTGTATAAGTAGGGCCATTGCCAGCAGATCAAGGGACATGATCATTCCCCTCTGTTTGACATTGGTGAGGCCTCATCTGGAGTACTGTGTCCAGTTTGGGGCCCCACACTACAAGAAGGATGTGGAAAATTTAGAAAGAGTCCAGTGGAGGGCAACAAAAATGATTAGGGGGCTGGAGCACATGACTTATGAGGAGAGGCTGAGGGAACTGGGATTGTTTAGTCTGCAGAAGAGAAGAATGAGGGGGGATTTGATAGCTGCTTTCAACTACCTGAAAGGGGGTTCCAAAGAGGATGGATCTAGACTGTTCTCAGTGGTACCTGATGACAGAACAAGGAGTAATGGTCTCAAGTTGCAGTTGGGGAGGTTTAGGTTAGATATTAGGAAAAACTTTTTCACTAGGAGGGTGGTGAAGCACTGGAATGGGTTACCTAGGGAGGTGGTGGAATCTCCTTCCTTAGAGGTTTTTAAGGTCAGGCTTGACAAAGCCCTGGCTGGGATGATTTAGTTGGGAATTGGTCCTGCTTTGAGCAGGGGGTTGGACTAGATGACCTCCTGAGGTCCCTTCCAACCCTGATATTCTGTGATTCTATGATTATCCACCATGTCCCACAAGTCTTTTTTCAGTGAGTCCCTGCGTCCCACGAGACAGTGCCCCATCCTGCAAATGTGGCCTACATTCTTTGGCTCTAGATTCATAACTCTGCATTTGGCCATATTAAAACATAATTGTTTGCTTGCACCCAGTTCACCAAGCCACCCAGAGGCTCTCTGTCAGCAACCTGTCCTCTTTGAGATTTACCGCCCTCCCTTCTTTGCAATTTGCAAACTTTTTGGGTGATACTTTTTGGTTTTCTTCCAGCTCGCTGATGAAAATGTGAAGTAGGGTAGGGCCAAGAACTGATCCCTGCAGGATCCCACCAGAAACACACCCGCTCAGTGATGGTTCCTCATTGTACAATTCTTCTGAGACCTGTCAGCTAGCCAGTTTGTAATCCATTTGTTTTGTGCCATACTGTTTTTTTTTTCCAAATCATTTACCATCTGTCCCCCAGCTCCTGCTGAAGGTGTACCTGGCAGTCTGGGTGCCCTTTGCAAGGCGGCTGCTGAGGGAGTGTTGTCTCCCTTCTCCTAGTGGTGCTGCAGTCTGAGTGGGAATCCGCACTCTGGGGAGATGCTCCGGGGACAGAAAGCCCATCGCTCGATAGAGTCCCCCAATGAAAGAGACCCCCGAGCTCAGACACAGCCCTGGTGGGCAGCAGGGGATGCTGCTCTGTGGGACACGTTTCCAGGGTTGGAAAAAGATTCTGGGTGGATCCCTCCTGGGCCACATGTTCAACCCCAGGGCAGAGCGCAGGAGGGGGGCGGGATTCATTAGCTCTTGCCACCAGAGGGCTCTGGGTGCGGCGGAGGCTGGGGACGGGCAGGCTGCGCGGGCCCTTTAACTGGGTCTGCCAAGGAATCCGGGATATTTCAATTTCAGCTTCCTGGGTCAGGCGGCGCAGACGCTGCAGCTGCTGCTTCCATAGCTCCATTGTGAGCCGGGATCCCGGGCTGAGCCGCTGCTGCTCCCCAGCGGGGAGAGCCCTTCCCTAGCGCCCCTCTGTACCCAGCCGGGGGGACTTTCTCCGGGGGCTGGAACCAGCCCCTGGGGGCAGCCCCGAGCTCTGCCGACGCCAGCCCCTGAGCCGGAGCCTGCAGGTGAAGGGAGAGACCCGGGGAAAGGGCTGGGGCCGGGCAGGAAAGTGACTCTGCACCAACTGCCCCTCCTCGTCCCAGCTCTGCTCCCGGGGGGGCGGCGTCTGCTAGTCCCAGAGCTGCTGCCCTCCCTGACCCCCTCCCCCCCTGACTGTGCTCCTCTGAGCGCCTACAGGAGCCGAGCCAGCTTTCAGTGACAAAGCGGTGTGGTTTCTTCCACACCCCGGACCAACATAGCCATGCCGAGAAAACCCCCAAGGTAGACACAGCTATGCCGACAAAGTGTTTCTGTTGGCCCGGTTGTCAAGAGAAGTGGTGTTCCTGCACCGGAAGAAATACTCCTGTGAGTCTACCCTAAAGGGCTATGCATGCATAAGCTCTGCAGAGTAGACATGGCCGCAACAAAACAGCAACCAGATCTTCTGTCCAGAGGGGGGAAGGAGAAGCAAGGGGGGAGAGAAGTTACAGGCTCCTAAACCTGCCCAGGTCTGTTGACTTTAGATTCACTTCTCCTTGCACAAGACAAGGACTCGAGGCAGGAAAAGTCAGTTCCTACCTCTGCCTGATCCCTGCTACTGCCCTGGGTGACAATGTCAGGGGGAACCCCAAGGCAGCTGCTTTGATTTTGTTCTTTTCTAGTATTTGGTTCTGGGAGGGTTTAAATATATGTGTTGGTGGGTTTAGAAAAACGCCCCAGTGTTTTCGCAGTGTGGCAGAATGTAAAACGTCTATTTGCAGGGAAGGGGAGGGGGGTGAACCAGTGTGTGAAATTGTCTAAAGTCCCCATCTGAAACTTTTCCTCTGCCCTTTTCACCCTGACAGGCTGGAAAATAACATCCAGGTTTCACTCCATATTTTCCCACCCTCCCTGGGGATAGCGAAGGGAAATGGCTGCAGCATAACAGGCACAGGTAAGCGATTATCAGGGAGCAGGTGTGTTTGGGGGTCCCTACCAGTGTCCCTGATTTCCCTCTCACGCCAGGGACTCTGTGTGCTCCTCCATTACACTTAATAAAACCACCAACTTTTTCTCCTCAGGTAGTTAGTGATTAGATACTGTTCTAGTTCCTTGATAGATGAGGGCCAGTCCTCTATTGAGCTAACAAACAAGTCCATTTTCTCCAAACATCCAGACATATTTACCATTTTTTTCTCCCCTCTATCTCCCCAGTAAATGAGTAGTTTAATGACAGTCCCAGTGATTGCAGGCTGTGATTCCTTTTCGTTTCACTTCCACTGGGTCTCTGGAGTCATTGCCTATTCCACTCTATCCCTGGTTCCAATCCTATCTGCATAACCAATTGTTGTGTTTTTTTGCTCTACATTCACTGGTGTTCTGACAGTTTTGGAGCTTTCTAAAACTAGAATATGGTGAGCGCTAACAAACTATTTATAGTTACCCACTTCGTCAGACACATGTATATTCACCCACGAAAGCTTATGCTCCAATACTTCTGTTAGTCTATAAGGTGCCACAGGTCTCTTTGTCGCTTTTTACAAACTATTTATAGGGACACTACATTCTCTTTAATGTGAAGCTGGAAGATGTGGGAAAGGCCCAGCAGGAAGAGTTAGAAATTACCCACTATGAGGAAACAGCCACATGTGCAGAGGTTTATCGAAGACCTACTACCAACCCGCAGGACTCCGAAGCCAAGAGTCACTCCAGAAAGTCAGGAGACAGGCATAGATTCATAAGTTCTAAGGCCATAATGGACCATTGTGATCATCTAGTCAGACCTTCTGAATAACGCAGGCAATAGGACTTCCCTGTATTAATTTCTGATTGAAATAGAGTGGCTCTTTTAGAAAAACATCCAATCTTGATTTTAAAATTTCCAGTAATGGAGAATCCACTGCAACCCTTGATAAGTTTTCCCCAATGCTTAATTACCCTCTCTGGTAGAAAGTTTGCATCTAATTTCTAGTCTGAATTTCTATTGCTTCAGCTTCCAGCCACTGTATCTTGTTGTACTTTTGTCTGCTAGATTGAAGAGCCCATTATCAAACTTCTGTTCCCCGTACGAGTACTTGTAGATGGGGATCACGTCACCACTTAATTATTTGTTTGATAAGCTAAATGGCTTGAGCTCCTTGCGTCTATCACTATAAGGCAGGTTTTTCAATCCTTTAATCATTCTTGTGGCTCTTTGAGCCCTTTCCAATTGTACAGCATCATTCTTGAATTGTGGATACTAGAACGGGACATACTGGTGCAACTGCTACTTGACTACTAACACACAGAGAGGTAATATAATTTATCCATTCCTACTCAAGTTTCCCCTGTTTATACATTAAAAGGGCTAATGTGATGCTTCAGGTACAGTGTCACACTGGGAACTCACGTTCAGTTGATTATCTACCTTGAGCCTCAAATCTTTATCCTGGGAAGCGGTGACTCTGAAAGAGTATCCCATTTTGCAAATACCGCCTGCTTTGTTCCTAGATGTGGGAGTTTATATGGGGTGTAGAGAAACGCATCTTGTTGGCTGACGTTCAGTTTACAAGTGATCCAAATCTCTGTAAAATGACCAGTCCTCTTTATTATTTACCACTCTTCCAATCTTTGTGTCTTCTGCAAACTTTATCAATAATGATTTCGCTTTCTTCCAAGTCATTGATAAAAATGTTAAATAGCATAGGGCCAAGAACTAGCCACTGTGGGATTCCACTAGAAACACACCTGTCCTCTGGCGATTTCCCCATTTACAATTACATTTTGAGACTTATCAGTTTATTTTTTTAACTATTTATTAATTTCTAACAAGTTCACAAATCCTTGCTTGGTACATATCAGACAGAAAACACTTGTTACAAGAGTTAGCTTTTGTTGAAAGAGACATTATACAGTTAGACAGTTTTTAATCTATATAATGTGCCATGGAGCAGGTCCTCAAGGAATCAATTCTGAAGAACTTAGAGGAGAGGAAAGTGGAACAGTCAGCATGGAATCACCAAGGGCAAGTCATGCCTGACTAACCTAATTGCCTTCTATGACGAGGTGGTCTAGTGATTAGGATTTGGTGCACTCACTGCCACAGCCTGGGTTTGATTCCCAGTCAGGGAAAAGTGACTTTATATAAAAAAACCTTCAGTTATTCTTCACTTGCAATTTAAACAAATCCATGGTGAGATAACTGGCTCTGTGGATGAGGGGAAAACAGTGCATGTGTTATTCCTTGACTTTAGCAAAGCTTTTGATATGGTCTCCCACAGTATTCTTGCCAGCAAGTTAAAGAAGTATGGGCTGGATGAATGGACCATAAGGTGGATAGAAAGCTGGTTAGATTGTTGGGCTCAACAGGTAGTGATCAATGGCTCCATGTCTAGTTGGCAGCTGGCATCAAGCAGAGTGCCCCAAGGGTCGGTCCTGGGACCGGTTTTGTTAAATATATTTATCAGTGATCTGGAGGATGGCGTGGACTGCACCCTCAGCAAGTTTGCAGATGACACTAAACTGGGAGGAGTGGTAGATATGTTGGAGGGTAGGGATAGGATACAGAGGAACCTAGACAAATTAGAGGATTGGGCCAAAAGAAATCTGATGAGGTTCAACAAGGACAAGTGCAGAGTCCTGCACTTAGGACGGAAGAATCCCATGCACTGCTACAGACTAGGGACCGAATGGCTAGACAGCAGTTCTGCAGAAAAGGACCTAGGGGTTACAGTGGATGAGAAGCTGGATATGAGTCAACAGTGTGCCCTTGTTGCCAAGAAGGCTAACGGCATTTTGGGCTGTATAAGTAGGGGCGTTGCCAGCAGATCAAGGGATGTGATCGTTCCCCTCTATTCAACATTGGTGAGGCCTCATCTGGAGTACTGTGTCCAGTTTTGGGCTCCACATGACAAGAAGGATGTGGAAAAATTGGAAAGAGTCCAGCGGAGGGCAACAAAAATGATTAGGGGGCTGGAGCACATGACTTATGAGGAGAGGCTGAGGGAACTGGGATTGTTTAGTCTGCAGAAGAGAAGAATGAGGGGGGATTTGATAGCTGCTTTCAACTACCTGAAAGGGGGTTCCAAAGAGGATGGATCTAGACTATTCTCAGTGGTAGCAGATGACGGAACAAGGAGTAATGGTCTCAAGTTGCAGTGGGGGAGGTTTAGGTTGGATATTAGGAAAACCTTTTTCACTAGGAGGGTGGTGAAGCACAGGAATGGGTTACCTAGGGAGGTGGTGGAATCTCCTTCCTTAGAGGTTTTTAAGGTCAGGTTTGACAAAGCCCTGGCTGGGATAATTTAGTTGGGGGTGGGTCCTGCTTTGAGCAGGGGGTTGGACTAGGTGACCTCCTGAGGTCCCTTCCAACCCTGATATTCTGTGATTCTGCTGAGATGCAGCCATCCAACCTGTACAGCCCCTTCACCCCACAGAAGGTAGTACAATGTTTCACAAACCCAAAACCCTACGCCACGTACCTATCCAGTGCTTCACTTCCAGAATCTTCTGCTTCCTGTCTTTCTTGGCTCGTGGGCCAGGAAATATTTCTGAGAAGATCATTTGGACGTTCTTCTCCTTCAGCGCCCTTCTAGGTTCTCTGAAGTTGACTGTAATTCTCTCCGGTTCAACTTAAAAATCACAAGTTTAAAAAAAAAAATTGGCAATTTTATTTGCCTTCTGTTTTCTGAGCCCAGGGGGTAAGGAAGATATGTATGCGTGAAGCTCCCTGGTGTGTGTGTGTGTGTGTATGTGTATGTATCACACTGTATTGACAAAACTCCATCTCCAACAGTGCACATGGAAAAGTGTGCCCCCCGCCCCCCAGCTGCTGGGATTTACCCTTCTGACTTCTCTATCCCCCTGCTTAATCATGACTCTGTTTCCTCTTTACCTCAGCCAGTCTTCTCCCCCACACTCTCCTTTTCTCTCCTGCCCTATAGTTACCTGCCTTTCCCTTTCCAGTTCCCCACCTGTTACAGCTACTGCTCCACGTGCCCCTGCACTGTCTATTCTCCTGCACCTGCTCATCCTCCTGCTGGCTGATTCCTCCACGCATCCTCCTGGCCCCCCCCAGAGTCCCCATACTTCCACTTTTCCTCTGAGTTTCCTGTCCAGTCTCCTAACCACAGAGCCCCAGCCATATTCCTCGAGAAGAGCCTGACATTCACACTGGAAACAAGGGCAGTTGGTGGCCATCTTTATTAGGGGCAGCCTCACTTCCACATGCCAAATCTGTACGGAAACAGTGGCCATCTTGATTAAGGGCCATTTGACTTCAGCCCCCCCAGACCCCTCCCAAAGTAATGGGAAATGGCAGCCATATCTCACAAGGGGAAATGTGCAAGTTTTCGACTCCAGGACTGTGACTCTCCTGCTGGGAGGAACCTCAAGTCTCCAAGGAACCATCTGACCTCCTCAAAGGGTCTCAAGGAACAGTTTCCAATTCCTTTAGTTTATACAAGTGATGGAATACACTCCTGTATTCATACCCTACACCCTACTGGAATAATTTTTGTACAAAGTATGACTTTTGAGGTATCTTTTGAAAATTCATAATTTGGTGGTCAGTGTTGTCCTGATAAAATGTGGCAACATTGTATGTAAAATTAAGATTTTCCTGTAGGATGTTGTTAACACATGTTCCAAACCATAGCAGAAGTTGGCAAACCGGTCTGTCCCAAACAGTGTGCTCTGCTTTATTAGCATTTAAGCAGTAACTAGATTCATCAAGCAGGAAGGGAGACAAAGGGAGCACAAACAGGTGAAGAAAAAAGCAGCAGAGAAAATCCTTCCACACAGACTTTGTCTCCTGGTTCTCAGCTAGAGATGCTTCTCAAAGGTGGAACAGGGTAACACTGCTGGAAGTATGTGGTGAGAAACTTTGCTTCAGATCTTGTTGTTAGATGTGAGAAAGCATCTTCTCTTTATTTTTCTTGTCATTTCTTACTTTTATGTTTCATTACTTGTATTCACTCAAAACCTATCTCTTTGGACAAAATAGTAAAAACAAGTTTATTAACTACAATCTAGTGTGTTTAACTTGGAGTGTCTGGATACTTTATTTAAAGTAATAAGCAGTCATATTAGTCCTTTAAGGAATTAAGGACTTATTTTATTTGTATTGTCCAGGAGAGGGCTGGGTAGTACAGGACATACATTTCTGGAGGGAAATCTAAGAGTAGGGGTGCGTGGGGGTCACACTGAAGTATAACCAAGGTTGGTGAGAGTCAGAGTGTAACCCAAGTGTGCCTGGTAGGCTGCAGTTACGTACACTCTCTCTCTCGCTCTCTCTCTCTCATTCTTTGAGGATGTGGTTTGCATGCTGGTAGGCTGTTTGTGTGTGGCCCTGGTGGGTGCTAGTTCAGCAAGGCATTGTAAGGCACCCAAGGTTACAGGGCAGGGGTGACACAGCTGCTCATTAGTCTGGATTGTATCCTTGCTATGTCACACCCACCCAGCTAGCACATCTGGAAACAGCCGTGTCTTAGAATAAGTGTAAAATCTTGGTTTCACATGTTTTCTTTGCCTGGAGCAGGATTTCCCATTCCCAAACTTGTTGTGATCTCCCAGGGAAGAGACATGGGTCCAAGATCTCCAGGACTCTGAGGAAAGGGAGATCCAGAGAAAGCCACACAGGTGAGGAATTGGTTAAACAGACGCAGAAGCCATCTGCCATTGATGTGGTATATCTTGACAGTAGTAAGACTTTTGATACGGTCTCACATGACCTTCTCATAAAGAAACTAGGGAAATACAACCTAGATGGAGCTACTATAAGGTGGGTGCATAACTGGTTGGAAAGCCATTCATAGAGTAGCTATCAGTGGTTCACAGTGAAGCTGGAAGCGCATATTGAGTGGGGTCCCACAGGGCTCAGTTCTGGGTCTGGTTCCGTTCAGTATCTTCATCAGTAATTTAAATAATGGCATAGAGAGTACATTATAAAGTTTGTGGACAATACCAAGCTAGGAGGGGTTGCAAAGTGCTTTGGAGGATAGGATTAAAATTGAAAATGATCTGGACAAACTGGAGAAATGGTCTGACGTAAATAGGATGAAATTCACTAAGGACAAATGCAAAGTACTCCACTTAGGAAGGAACAATCAGTTGCACACACACAAAATGGGAAATGACTAGCAAGGAAGGACTACTGTGGAAAGGGATCTGGGGGTCATAGTGGATCACAGGCTAAATAAGTCAACAGTGTAACACTGCTGCAAAGAAAAAAAAAAAAAAGCAAACCTCATTCTGCGATGTATTAGCAGGAGTGTTATAAGCAAGACAAGAAATAATTCTTCTGCTCTACTCCACGCTGATTAGGCCTCAACTGGAGTATTGTGCCCAGCTCTGTACCACATTTCAGGAAAGATGTGGACAAATTGGAGAATGCCCAGAGAAGAGCAACAAAAATGATCAAAGGTCTAGAAAACATGACCTATGAGGGAAGATTGAAAAAAAAAAAAAAAAAAAAATTGGGTTTGTTTAGTCTGGAGAAGAGAAGACTGAGAGGGGATATAACAGTTTAAGTACATAAAAGGTTGTTACTAAGAGGAGGGAGAAAAATTGTTCTCTCTAACCTCTGAGGATAGGACAAGAAGCAATGGGCTTAAATTACTGCAAGGGCAGTTTAGGTTGGACATTAGGAAAAACTTCTTAACTTTCAGGGTAGTTAACCACTGGAATAAATTGCCTAAGGGAGATTGTGGACTCTCCATCATTGTCTAACCTGCTTTTAAAAATCTCCAAACACCTGTCAGGGATGGTCTAGATCAGAGGTTCTCAAACTGTGGTCCATGTACCACCAGTGGTCCGCGAGCTCCATTCAGGTGGTCCATGGATAGTTCCCTCTAAGGTGCACACTTGGGTGGCTGCACACAAGAGAATGAAGGGCCACCCACCTAATTAGTGGAGCCATGCAGGTGTGGCTCCAGTAATTAAATGTCTGGACCCTGGAGAAGATGCACATGTAAGGTGAGGTGGCAGTCGTGGGGGGAACAGGGGGTAGGTGGGAGGTGGCAGTGGTAAGAGAAGAGGGGGTGGGGGGAATTTGGGACATGCAGGGCTGCGGCGGCCAGAGAAAGAGGCCCCAGTTTGGAGGATGCTACGGTGGGGGAGAGAGGAAAAGACCCCCCCCCTCCTTCCCAGTCCCAGCTTGGGGGCTGCCACGGCAGGGGAGAGAAGGCACATCCCTTGCATTAGAAAGGTAAGACTACTGATATTAAAATAAGAGTTGTCCTTTTATTTGTAGAACAAAAAACCTAATTATTAATTTTTTAATATAGCGCTTTTATCCAATGTGCTTTACAATCGTTAGCTAATGGTACAAACAACATTTGGAAAGATCATTAAGTGGTCCACTGAGACCCTCAGCAATTTTCAAGTGGTCCGTGAAAAAAAAAAAGTTTGAGAACCACTGGTCTAGATAACTTAGTCCTGCCTCGAGTGCAGGGGACTGGACTAGAAGACCTCTCGAGGTCCCTTCCAATCCTACAGTTTTATGTAAACAGCTGAGATTCTCACAAAGGCCTGTGAGCATCTCCAGGTCTCTGTCCCCAGGTCAGGATTGTCCCCAGCGGATAGTGTATACACATGGCAGATGTCGCTCGTGACTTCCCACCCACCCTCACTGACCCCAGGGAGCAGTTCCCTGCCTTTGAATGTTCGGATGGGATGTGGGAGCAGAATAGGTCTCCCCCCTTTCCCCCCCTCAAAATGTTTTGGGAAGGATTTAGATTCTGAGTTTTCAATTATCCCAACAGATATTTTAATTTGTTCCCCCCTTTCCTGTTCCACTTTCTGAGATTCCCATTTGTACCAGGGGCTCGGGTGGTCAGGCAGCCTAGTGGTAAGATCGCCAGGCTCTCTCTCAGTCCCCTACTGGGCTGTGTACTTTGTCTTTAAGGCCAGGGGAGTGGTAAGGGGCACCCAGGCCCTCCCTCTCCACAGGGTCCCAGCCCATAGCCCTGTGTATCTCAACCCCTGAACAGGGTGGGGTTGGTGTCCCTCCTGGGAGTGAGTCAGAACCCACTGCCCTGGACTACTTCCTACAAGTCCATTCAGTTTGGGGCATAGCCCCTCTAGTACAATCTGCCAATGGCTTGCTGCCCATAGGTTCCCTCTTGGGTCTAGGGAAATGCCTTGGTGTGATCCCAGGTCCCTTCAGGCAAGGTGAGGACGAGCCCCACAATGTCTCTGGGGTCTGCTCAGTCTGATACCTCTGGTGCTGGGGGTTCATTCGCAGTCTCCCCTTGGTTGAGGAGCAAGTTCTGGCTTCCAGGTGGCTGCCTTGGCTGGCAGGTCACTGCTCCATCCCTTCAGCCCTGAGCAGAACCAGGGTCCCTTCTTTTATCCTCCCTCCAGTCCTGGCATTGTTTGCAGGTATAGCAGGATGGGGCTAGCTTAACCCAAACACTTTCTTTAACCCTTGCTAAGGCAGCTGGCAGTTTCTCTGCTTCATTGCGCTCTTCTTCCAGTGCAGGGACTGACTCCTGTCTGGATTGTCTCTGTCACATCAGGTGATGGGATGGTGAGTGAGAACAAGGAGGAGCATCCTCAGCAGGGAGGTCCTGGTCAAATGGAAGCACAGAGAACACTATCGGGAAGATCTGAAGGGGATGTGTCCTGGAGTCCTGAGGAGGGAGAAGCCTGCGAAAATCAGCATAGGCCAGAGGTGCAGCAGGGAACCTCCTCAGGGGAGAGACAACAGGGTGAACCCACTGACCAGGGGGTTGGTTTGAAGGACCTTCCTGAAAACATGATCCAGCCAGGAATCTGCACTAAAGGGAAACTGTATGAATGTGCTGATTGCGAAAAAATCTTCAGTAATGACTCATCCCTGATTGTTCATCGGAGAGTCCACACAGGAGAGAGACCCTATAACTGCCCAGAGTGTGGGAAATCCTTCCCTCGGAGCTCCACCCTTGTTGTACATCAGAGAATGCACACAGAAGAGAAACCCTATAAATGCCCCGACTGCGGGAAAAGCTTCAAGCGGAGCTCAACCCTTATTTCACACCAGAAAATCCACACAGGAGAGAGACCTTATAACTGCCTTGAGTGTGGGAAAAGTTTCAATCAAGGCTCAAACCTAATTAAGCATCAGAGAATCCACACGGGGGAGAGACCCTATAACTGCCTTGAGTGTGGGAAAAGTTTCACTCGGCACTCGCATCTCATTAGACATCAGAGAATGCACACTGGAAAGATACCCTATAGGTGCCCTGACTGTGGAAAAAACTTTAGTGACAGCTCAGCTGTTATTAGACATCAGAGGATCCATACTGGAGAGAGACCCTATAAATGCCTTGAGTGTGGGAAAAGCTTCAAGCAGAGCTCAGACCTTATGAATCATCAGAGAAGCCACACGGGAGAAAAACCCTATTACTGCCCTGAGTGTGGGAAGGGGTTCAGTCGGAAGGCTCACGTTATTTCGCACCAGAAAATGCACAGGCCAGAGACATCCTTTAACTGCCTCGAGTGTGGGAAAAACTTCACTAGGAGCTCTGACCTCATTAGACATCAGAAAACCCACACTAGGAAGACACCATATAAATGTTCTGTCTGTCAAAAAAGCTTCAAGCAGAGGTTAGAACTTATTTCACATCAGAGAGCTCACACAACAAAGAGAAACTATAAATGTTCTGTCTGTGGGAAAAGCTACAAGGTGAAGGTCTCTCTAATGTCCCATCAGAAACTCCATACAGGCTAGCAGATGGCAGGAGCTCTCACTATGGACAATGGGTCTGCACTCTCCTGAAGCAAAGTGTAAATGTGTTTCACTGATGATCTTTGCAGGGGCAGCAAGTGGATGAAGGGTTTGGGTTTCAGTGGGGGATAGTTGACGGGGGTAGAAGAGGATGGAACACTGGATACCTGGGAGCTGGGTGATTTCAGGGTCTGGGGTGAGCAGGCGATTGGGATTGGTAGAGAGACATTTCTGTGGGTTACACACATATTTTCCAATTTAGAGGACAGGTAAAAATGCCCCGTTGCAGTTCTTGCCTGAGTTGTCTCTGTAGCTCCTAGGGCATCTTGGGATAGGGACAGAGGAATGTTATTCAGGGAAGCAGCAAGGGGCCCTCTGGGGCTGTAGTTACAAGGCAGGAAGAGCTGCTGATCTGAACTAACAAGATGCCAGAGCACTGCTCAGTGTATTGGACATCTCTGAAGTCATGGATGGTGGGGGTGGCTGGAGATTGGGGAATTCATGGAGTTTGCCCAGAGAGGTGGGAACTCTAGGGAATGCCTTTTTGGGAGTGTGATGTAGCAGTTGGAGGGGAGGGTGGGGGAAATGAGTTAAGATTCCTGGGTGTGAGCTAATGCTGGTTACTTCCCCTGCTCTCTCTGTGTCCATTTCTCCCTACAATGGTGATAATATTTGACCAACGCCCTGGAGAGTTGTGAGGGGCCACTAATTACTGTGTATGAAGTGGTTCAGGAGAATGTGAGTACAGGAGAGGCTGAGTTTCACTATTATTGTTATTACTGTGTACTGTGTTCACAGGATTATAGAATCACAGAAATGCAGGGTTGGAAGGAACCTTGTAAGGTCATCTAGTCCAGTTTCCTGTGCCGAGGCAGGACCAAGTAATCCTATACTATCCCTGACAGGTGTTTGTCTTAAAAACCTCCAATGATGGGAATTCCATAGCATCCCTTGATAGTCTATTCCAGAGCTTAACTATGCTAATAGTAGTGGTCCCCAAACTTTTCAGAGTAGTGGCCTTCCTTACCCCTGTTTGTGCCCCCCTGGCCCTACGGGAGCTGGGTTCGGGAGTGGGGCTGCAGCTCCCAGGGGGAGGGAGGGAGCATGGACAGGATTAAGGGAGCCTAGTGTGGGGACGCAGCTGGGACTGGGGTCGGGTGTGGAGCCGCGATTGGGCCATGGTGGTGGGCTGAGGCTGGGCGTGGTGCAGGACCACGGCTGGGGACAGTGCTAGAGCAGAGCTGGGAGCGAAGCGGGGCTGGGTGGCACTCCCTCCACCCCAAGGGGGCTGGCCCAGACCCCGCTGCATCCCCCCAAATGTTCCTCCGCACCCCACAGTTTCAGGAGCTCTGCCTTATCATTATAAAGCAGTTGACTTTTTCGTTCCCAAGTGCATTTATCTTTACTGTCTTTATTTCAGACCAATTCTCCAATTTGTCAAGGTCATTTTGAAATCTAATCCTGTCCTCGAAAGTGCTAGAAATCCCTCCCATGGTCCTCATATTTGAGTATGAACCATTGATAACTACTCTGAGTATAGCCTTTTAAAGAGTTTTGCACCCACATTATAGTCATTTCATCTAGACCACATTTTCCTAGTTTGCTTATGAGAATGTCAGGTGGGACTGTGTCATAAGCCTTACTAAAATCAAGATTATTCCAGGGGGAATTCTGTGCCAAAAAAAAAAAAATTCTGCACACAATATTTTAAAATTCTGCATATTTTATTTGTCAATGTGGGGTTTTTTAATGCAAAAAGATCCACAATTACAGACAGTCAGTTACGATTGAGAACAACATTGGCAGGATGTGCAAAATAATTTGTCCCCATCCACACGTGTTTTGTAGGGATATTCTCAAGCACGAGAAGCTGGTGTAGCCGTTTTGATACATGATGTGAAGGCTGTTCATGTTGTGCAAAAGAAAGAATATCCCTTTGCCATTTGATAACTTCATCTGGACCTGGCTGGGTACTTTGGGAAGTGCTTGGTTCTGATTGTCCTGACATTTTATTAACTGCTTGATAAATGTTTTATTTATCCTCAAAGTTGTTGTTTTTTTTTTTTTTTTAAATGGGTAAGTAAAATAAATCCTGAGCTATAATCTAACCACCAGGGTGCCACTTTGGCACAGAAAAAAAGTGAGACGGCACATAGATCTTCCTAGCTGAGGATTTCCTTACTGTTATTTATAATAAGGCTCCTTTACATCACTCTGGCAATGTAAAGGAGCCTTAAAACTTTTATAGGTTTTATGCTCCTGAGGTAATTGACTGAGAATGGGAACAGTTAACTAAGAATAGGAACATTAACTACATTACTATGCAGGCTGCTACATTTCTGCCTCAGAAAATGAGTGTTTTATTTCAAATGTTGAAACAGTTTTGCACAGAACACTCTTATTCTTCCACACCTTGTCCCCTCTCAAATAAAACCTGACTGACTTTTGTTTCAATCCAATCCCTGTTATCTTCTATAAAATGAGCCTCCAGGCAATTTAAGGGATAGCACTGGCTGATTACATTTCCAAACCTGGCAAAATAGCTGCTTCATTGCAATGAAGGAACATAGGCAGGCAGGCTGCTACATTTCTGCCTTAGGGGATAGAGCCTGTGTTATACCTAACAAAAAGCCCTACCCCTCCACACCCGGTGCTCTGCAGGAGAAAGCAAGAGGGACAGAGTCTCTCTCGTTTGTTTGCTCATGCATGCCCAGCCCTGCCCCTTGACAGTAATTAATGTCCCCACTGCAGGCATGCACGCCCAGCTCCCCTCCCCCGCAGTGATTTGCATCTCTGATGGCTACTCAAAGTGTGCTGGAACAGATGCACCACCTGTGCTGGCAGGGAAGAGGTGCATGTCCCCCACATATTTCTTCTGCATTTTTCTGAGCAGGGAGCACAGAAAACTGCAAATCATAAGAATTCTGCAGCTATGCAGGTATGCAGAATTCTGTCAGGAGTACAAGATGTATCACATCTATTGCTTTCTCCCTAGCTACTAGACCAGTAACCCTGTCAAAGAGGAAATTAGATTGGTTTGGTATGATTTAAGAACATAAGAACAGCCATACTGGGTCAGACCAATGGTCCATCTAGCCAGTATCCTGTCTTCCGACAGTGGCCAGTGCCAGATGCTTCAGAGGGAATGGACAGAACAGGTAATCATCAAGTGATCCATCCCCTGTTGCTTATTCCCAGCTTCTGGCAACAGAGGCTAGGGACGCTTCAGAGCATGGTTTTGCACCCCTGCACATCCTGGCTAATAGCTATTGATGGATCCATCCATCATTAACTTATCTAGCTGTTTTTTGAACCTTGTTACAGTCTTGGCCTTTACAACATCCTCTGGCAAAGAGTTCCAAATGCTGACAGTGAGTTGTGTGAAGAAATAGGTCTATTTGTTTGTTCTAAACCGGCTAACTATTAATTTCATTGGGTGACCCCTAGTTCTTGTGTTAGGAGAATGAGTTAATAACACTTCCTTATTTACATTCACCACACTAGTCATGATTTTATAGACCTCTATCATATACCTCCTTAGTCATCTTTTCCAAGCTGAAAAATCCAGTTTTATTAATTTCTCCTCACACAGAAGCCGTTCCATACCTCTAATAATTTTTGTTTGCTCTTTTTTGTACCTTTTCCAATTCCAATATATCTTTTTTGAGATGGAGTGACCAGATTTGCACACAGTATTCAAGATGTGGGCGTACCATGGATTTATATAGAGGCAATATGATATTTTGTCTTATCTGTCCTTTTCCTAATGATTCCCAACATTCTGTTTGCTTTTTTTACTGCCGCTGCACATTGAGTGGATGTTTTCAGAGAACTATCCATAATGACTCCAAGATCTCGTTCTTGAGTGGAAAGAGCTAATTTAGACTCCCATCATTTTACAGGTATAGTTGGGGTTATTTTTTCCAATGTGCATTATTTTGCATTTATCCACATTGAATTTCATCTGCCATTTTGTTGCCCAGTCACCCAGTTTTCTGAGATCCCTTTGTTACTCTTTGCAGTCTGCTTTGGACTTAATTATCTTGAGTAATTTTTTATCATCTGCAAATTTTGCCACCTCACTGTTTACCCCTTTTTCCAGAGAATTTATGAATATGTTAAACAGTTCTGGTCCCAGTACAGACCCCTGGGAGACACCACTACTTATCTCTCTCCATTCTGAAAACTGACCATTTATTTCTACCCTGTGTTTACTATTTTTTTAACCAGTTACTGATCCATGAAAGGATCTTCCCTCTTATCCCATGACAGCTTTCTTTGCTTAAGAGCCTTTCGTGAGGGACCTTGTCAAAGCCTTTTTGAAATTGTTGACAAATCCATGTTGGCTATTTCTTATCCTATTATCCAGTAGGTACTTACAAACTGATTGTTTAATAATTTGTTCCAGTATCTTTCCGGTTATTGAAGTTAGTGTAACTGGTTTATAGTTCCCCCAGTTCTCTTTGTTTCCCTTTTTAATGATAGCTACAATGTTTGCTTTACTCCGGTGTTCTGGGACATCACTCACCCACCAGGAGTTCTCAAAGATACTCGCTAATGATTCAGAGACTGGTTCAGCTAGTTCCTTAAGTACCTTAGAGTAAATTTCATCAGGACATCCCCATTTGAATACTATTATCTACCTATTCTTTAACCTGTTCTTTCCCTATTTTGGCTTGCATTCCTCCCTTGCTGTTAATATTAATTATGTTAAGTATCTGGTCACATAAATGAGTACTGAAGCAAAATGGGCATTACATTCTTGATGTAATCCATGATTATTAGTATTTGATGTTCTTCTGTCCCTTCCCAGCTCTTTCTGTCATGGGGAGTGTATTACGGGAAGGGAAGGGAAGGACGGTAGCTGGAATCCCTTATCCCCTTTTTCAGGCAGGGACTCATCTGAGATTGTGACACACCAGGATTATTCAGGAAATAATTGCCCTGGGAGGGATTTTCTTGTGTCCGGATGGTGGGGTGGTTCAGGGACTCATGTTTCATGAAATTCAGGCGTGTGTGTGTGTGCGTGTGTGTGTGCGTGCCAGGGGTATGGTGATCCTTAAGAGTCCCAGGACAGGACTGTAAGCTCAGAGAGAGTGGATCAGAGTCCCGATGGGGTGGGTCTGAGAGACCCAATGAGCAGAGAGAAGGCCCAGGGCCAGCTGAGAGATCCTCCGAGACTGTGTGTGAGAGACAGAGAATGTGGCTGTGTGAAGGGGGTGAAAATGGAGTGAAAGTAACAAAAGGAGGAAAATAGAAGGAAAGGAATGATTGGTAGCGAAGAAGGGTTAGAAGAGAGAGGAAGAAATAACAACACACTGTGTATTTAGAATCAGCTTTCCTCTGCTGCTCCCGGACCCCACCCTCAGCGTTACCATTACGGTTGCCAATTTTCTAATTGCTGAAAACCGAACATCCTTGCCCTGCCCTGCTCCTTTCCCCGAGGCCTCTCCCCTTACCCTCTGTCGCTCACTCTCCCTCCCCCCACTCATTCCCAGGGCTGGTCGGCAGCACTTCGGTGGCAGCTCAATTGCGCCGCTCTATTCTTCGGCGGTAAGTCCTTCACTCCCTCTCTTCCTCTTCAGCGGCACTTCTGCGGCAGCTCAAAGAGGAAGAGAGGGACTGAGGGACCCACGGCCGAATTGTGGCTGAAGACCTGGACGTGTTGCCCCAATACTGGAGTGCCAACCCTTTGTATTGGCCGCCCCGGGCACCTGCTTCCTTAGCTGGTGCCTGGAGCCGGCCCTGCTCATTCTCCCCTCTCCCAGGACTCACTGGCTGCCTGCAGAGTCAGGCTGGGAGGAGCTGATGTGGAGCCTGCCCATCAGCCCAATTGGGGGACAGCAGAGCGGGGTGGGGGGTGGTCCCCAAAGCAATGAGCTGGGACACGTGGGGGTGGGTCCCTGGAGCAAGGGACTAGGGGTGGGGAGGGGCGAGTCCCCATAGTGAGGAGCCAGGGATGGGGCAATCAGAGCACGGGGGTGGGGGGGGGGGAGGCGTGTGTGGTGGTGGTGGATAGGATTCTCCCCCGGGCGATAGCACCTACCTCTTGCAGCCACTGTCAAGCATCAGCAGCTGAGCAGAGAGCAGCTCCTCCATGTGACTCCAGCCACAGCTGCTGCTCTTCCTGTCCCCAAATGGCAGAGGCCAGTTACTGCAGTGTCTGGTCAGATGTGCTGACTGGATGCAACAGATTCCCTTTGAAAACCAGACACCTGGCAATCCTACTCTCAACTGATTTCCAAATAGTTCTAGGGCTGGTCTCTATGGAGAAGCTTTATATAGATTCATTGATTACATGGCCAGGAGGGACAATTATGATTACCTAGTCCCAACTCCTCTATAACAGGCCATAGAGCTTCCTTGGATTAATTCCTGCTTGAACTAGAGCATATGGTTTCAAAACCATCCAATCTTGATTTAAAAATTAGTAAATTTCCCCCTTGGCTAATAACCCCTCACTGTTAAACAATTGCACCTTATTACTTGTCTGCATTTGGCTTCACCTTCCAGCCATTAGATCTTGTTACACCTTTGTCTGGCAACATGAAGAGCCGCCCTGTATCACATTTCTGTTCTCCACGTAGGTACCTATAGACTGGGAGCAAGACACACCTTAACCTTCCCTTTGCAAAGCAAAAATAGACCCCAGGAGCTCACTCTGTCACTGTACAGCTTGTTTTCCAGTCCTTTAATCATTCTCACGGCTCTTCTCTCCAGTTTATCAACGCAATAGTCCTGCAGCGATTGGACCACTGCCAAATACAGAGGTAACAACCTCCCCTCTCCTACTGGATATTCCCCTGTTTATACATCCAAGGACTGCATTAGCCCTTTAGGCCATGGCATTGCCCTGGGAGCTCATGTTCAGCTGATTATCCACCATGCCCCACAAGTCTTTTTTCAGCGAGTCCCTGCTTCCCACGAGACAGTGCCCCATCCTGCAAGTGTGTCTTACATTATTTGGCTCTAGATTCACAACTCTGCATTTGGCCATATTAAAACATAAATTGTTTGCTTGCACCCAGCTCACCAAGCCACCCAGAGGCTCTCTGTCAGCAACCTATCCTCTTTGAGATTTACCACCCCCCTTTGCAATTTGCCAACTTTATGGGTGATACTTTTTAGTTTTCTTCCAGCTCACTGATGAAAATCATGTGAAGTAGGGTAGGGCCAAGAATGGATCCTTGCAGGATCCCACCAGAAACGCTATGCATCCGAAGAAGTGAGGTTTTTACTCACGAAAGCTTATGCCCAAATAAATCTGTTAGTCTTTAAGGTGCCACCAGACTCCTTGTTGTTTTTGTAGATACAGACTAACACGGCTACCCCCTGATACTTGATACCCGCTCAGTGATGATTCCTCATTGTACAATTGTTGTGAGACCTGTCAGCTAGCCAGTTTTTAATCCATTTGTTTTGTGCCATACTGTTTTTGTGTTTGTTTGTTTTTTCAAATCATTTACCATCTGTCCCCCAGCTCCTGCTGAAGGTGTGCCTGGCAGTCTAGGTGCCCTTTGCAAGGTGGTTGGTGAGGGAGTGTTGTCTCCCTTCTCCTAGTGGTGCTGCAGTCTGAGTGGGAATCAGGAGCCTGGGGAGATGTCCTGGGGACCAGAGATCCATCGCTCGATAGAATCCCCCAATGAAAGAGACACAGCCCTGGCGGGCAGCAGGGGTACGGATGAGTAAAAATTAAAAAGGCCACTGTGCGCGAGCCCTCTTAGGCGCGGGGCTGATTCCGGGGAATCAGCCTAAAGCCGCCTTGCTCCTAGGCCACGTGTTCAACCCCAGGGCAGAGCGCAGGAGGGGAGCGGGATTCATTAGCTCCTGCCACCAGAGGGCTCTGGGTGCGGCTTAGGCTGGGGACGGGCAGGCTGTGCGGGCCCTTTAACTCGGTCTGCCAAGGAATCCGGGATATTTGCAATTTGAGCTTCCTGGGTCAGACGCTGCTGCTGCCGCCTCTATAGCTCCATTGTGAGCCGGGAGCTTGGGCTGAACCGCTGCTGCTCCCCAGCGGGGTGTGTGCGGGGAGAGCTCTTCCCTAGCGCCCCTCTGTGCCCAGCCGGGGGGACTTTCTGCGGGGGCTGGAACCAGCCCCTGGGGCAGCCCCGGGCTCTGCCGCCACCAGCTCCTGAGCCGGAGGCTGCAGGTGAGGGGAGAGACCCGGGGGAAAGGGCTGGGGCCGGGCAGGAAAGTGACTCTGCACCAACGGCCCCTCCTCGCCCCAGCTCTGCTCCCGGGGGCGGGGGTCTGCGAGTCCCAGAGCTGCTGCCCTCCTTGACCCTCCCCTGGGCTCTGCCCCCCTGAGCTCCTGCAGGAGCCGAGCCAGCTTACAATGACAAAGCTGTGTAGTTTCTTCCCTCCCCGGACCAACATAGCCATGCCGAGAAAACCCCCAGGTAGACACAGCTATGCCGACAAAGTGTTTTTGTTGGCCCGGCTGTCGAGAGAAGTGGTGTTCCTGCACCGGAAGAAATACTCCTGTGAGTCTACCCTAAAGGGCTATGCATTCTTAACTCTACAGAGTAGACATGGCCGCAACAAAACAGCAACCAGATCTCCTGCCCAGAGGGGGGAAGGAGAATGAAAGGGGGAAAGGAGAAGCAAGTGGGAAGAGAAGTTACAGGTGCATAAACCTGCCCAGGTCTGTTGACTTTAGATTCACTTCTCATTGCACAAGACAAGGACCCGAGGCAGGAAAAGTCAGTTCCTATCTCTGCCTGGTCCCTGCTACTGCCCTGGGTGACAATGTCAGGGGGAGCCCCAGTGCAGCTGCTTTGATTTTGTTCTTTTCTAGTATTTGGTTCTGGGAGCATTTAAATATATACCTCTACCCCAATATAACGTGACCCAATGTAACACGAATTCGGATATAACACGGTAAAGCAGTGTTCTGGGGGGGCTGGGCTGCACACTCCGGCGGATCAAAGCAAGTTTGATATAACGTGGTTTTACCTATAACGTGGTAAGAGTTTTTTGGCTCCTGAGCACAGCGTTATATTGGGGTAGAGGTGTATGTGTTGGTCGGTTGAGAAAAATGCCCCAGCGTTTTCGCAGTGTGACAGAATGCAGAACGTCTGTTTGCAGGGAAGGGGAAGGTGGTGAACCAGTGTGTGAAATTGTCTAAAGTCCCCGTCTGAAACCTTTCCTCTGCCCTTTTCACAGACAGGCTGGAAAATAACATCCAGGTTTCACTCCACATTTTCCCACTCTCCCTGGGGATAGTGAAGGGAAATGGCTGCAGTGTAACAGGCACAGGTAAGTGATTGTCAGGGAGTAAGTGTGTGTGTGTGGGATCCCTACCAGTGTCGCTGATTTCCTTCTCATGCCAGGGACTCTGTGTGCCCCTCCAATACACTTAATAAAACCACCAACTTTTTCTCCTCAGGTAGTTAGTGTTTAGATACTGTTCTAGTTCCTTGATAGATGGGAGTCCTCTATTGAGCTAACAAACACGTCCATTTTTTCCAAACATTCAGACATATTTACCCTCCCCCCCCATCTCCCCAGTAAATGAGTAGTTTAATGACAATCCCAGTGATTGCAGGCTGTGCAATCACTTTTCGTTTCACTTCCACTGGGTCTCTGGAGTCATTTCCTTTTCCACTCTATCCCTGGAGTTCCAGTCCCATCCGCATAACCAATTGTTATGTCTTTTGCTCTTTACACAACACAAAGAAACTTGTAGAAACCCCAGGCACAGTTGAGTTCCAAATAACCTTACTTATTTAACTAGTGCAGATATCCAAAGCCTAACTACATTCACTGCTGTTCTGATGTTTTTGGAGCTTTCTAAAACTAGAACATGACAAGGGATAACCAACTATTTATATGGACACTACATTCTCTTTAACGTGAAGCTAGAAGATGTGGGAAAGGCCCAGCAGGAAGAGTTAGAAATTGCCCACTATGAGGAAAGAAACCCCTGAACAGCCAGCTATCAAAGACCTACTATCAACCTGCAGAACTCCGAAGCCAAGAGTCACTCCAGAAAGTTATGAGTCAGGCATAGATTCATAAGTTCTGAGCCCATAATGGACCATTGTGATCATCTAGTCAGACCTTCTGGATAACGCAGGGCATAGGACTTTCCGGTATTAATTTCTGATTGAAATAGAGTGGCTCTTTTAAAAATACATCCAATCTTGATTTTAAAATTTCCAGTGATGGAGAATCCACTGCAACCCTTGATAAGTTTTTCCCAATGTTTAATTACTCTCTCTCTGGTAGAAAGTTTGCACCTAATTTTAGTCTGAATTTCTGTTGCTTCAGCTTCTAGCCACTGTATCTTGTTGTACTTTTGTCTGCTAGATTGAAGAGCCCATTATCAAACTTCTGTTCCCCATATGAGTACTTGTAGATGGGGCTCACGTCACCACTTAATTATTTGTTTGATAAGCTAAATGGCTTGAGCTCCTTGTGTCTATCACTATAAGGCAGGTTTTTCAATCCTTTAATCATTCTTGTGGTTCTTTGAGCCCTTTCCAATTGTACAGCATCATTCTTGAATTGTGGATACTAGAACGGGACATAGTAGTCAAGTAGCAGTTGCACCAGTAACACACAGAGAGGTAATATAATTTATCCATTCCTACTCAAGTTTCCCCTGTTTATACATTAAAAGGGCTAATGTGATGCTTCAGGTACAGCGTCACACTGGGAACTCACGTTCAGTTGATTATCTACCTTGAGCCTCAGATCTTTATCCTGGGAAGCAGTGACTCTGAAAGAGTATCCCATCTTGCAAATACCGCCTGGTTTGTTCCTAGATGTGGGAGTTTATATGGGGTGTAGAGAAACGCATCTTGTTGGCCAACATTCAGTTTACCAAGTGATCCAAATCTCTGTAAAATGACCAGTCCTCTTTATTATTTACCACTCTTCCAATCTTTGTGTCTTCTGCAAACTTTATCAATAATGATTTTGCTTTCTTCCAGGTCATTGATAAAAATGTTGTTACAAGAGTTGGCTTTTGTTGAATGACTTGCAGAAGTCAAGTATACAACATTAACATGGTTACCTTGATCAATCAAACTTGTAATCATCAAATAAATCCTAAGTTTGACAAGATCTGTTTTTCATAAATCCATGTTGATGGACATTAATTATATTACTCTCCTCTAATTCTGTAGAAATCAATTCCCACATCAGCTGTTACATTATTTTTCCTAGGACTGATGTCAGCCTGACAGGCCTATAATTCCCAGGTCATCCCATTTACCCTTTTAAAACATTGGCACAACATTAGTTTCCTTCCAGTCCTTTGGAACTTCTCCACTGTTCCAAGCTTTTAAAAAAAAAAAAAAAAAAAAAAAAAAAATCTGATGTGCTGATTTTAAAATGTCTAACTTTAATATCTGCTGTTTAGCATTCTCCTCTAAGTTATTGTTAGAGTGGACAGTATTTTAGCATCTGATGATGATGATATGAATATATCATCAACTTTTTCCCAAATATGGAACAAAAATATTTATTGAACACTTCTGCCTTTTCTGTATTATTATTATTGACAGCTATTTTCATATAGCAATGGACTAATAACATTGATAGGATTGCTTTTCTTCCTTGTAATCTTTAAAAACTCCTTATTGTCCTTAACTATTCTGATCATAGAGTTCTCCCTATGTCCTTTTGCTTCCCTTAGCAATTATATACAATTCCTTACTTCTAACATATTAATTTCTATCACCCTCCCCTTTTCCCCATTTGTGGTGTGAGTATGTATGTATGTGCATATTTCAGTTTTCAAAAATACTCTCACTTCCCTGCTAAGCCAGGCTGTTCCTTTTTAACCAGTGTAGCCTTCTTTCTCTATTTTTGGGATTGTGACTCTTTGGCCATCTAGTAAAATGTTCCTAACCAGTTTCCCATTGTAACTGATGTTTTTCTGTTTAAATTATTGTTACCAGCTGATATGGCTCATAACCATTTTCAGCTTTGTGAAACTGGCCCTGTTAAAGCACCAAGGAGAGAGAGAGATAACTATAACTTGTTTGGACTTTATTCTGTTTGTAACCACTAATTGTTAGTGCTGGGATGAAGAGGAATTTATCTGTCAAAATGAGGTCTCAGCTAGAATTCCTGCATGTTGGTTGCAACACTTTTGAGTGAGTAAATTATCGTGTATAAATGAGAAATTCTAATGACATTTTAGTACTGGTAGGCTGTAGTTTGCATGCTATGTCAGTCAGATTAAAGTTCATCATGATCACACAGCTTTCTTCCCTACAAGTTATAGAAAGATGCTTGAGGAGCCATTCATCCTGTTCTTTAAGTGTGATTTGGTAGTCTGTAGCAGACACCAACTAGTACCTCATGTTGTGCTTTATCTGTTAGTACACTGATCTGTAAGCATTCAAGTTGGTGACTCAAACAGGTAATGCCATTTGTGACATAGGGTGCCACGCCCCCTCTGCTTCTGCCTATTCAGTCTTTCCTAAATAGATTATAACCATTGATTTTAACACTCTGCTCATGTGAATCCTCCCACCAGTTACAGTAACACCATCTAGATCGAATTTGTGCTCATAAATGAGTAATTTCAGTTTCTCGTTTTTTTATCGAGGCCCCTAGCATAGGTATGTAGGCAATTCAAGAATTTTCTTTTCATGTTTCTTGATGTCTTGATTAATTTTGTTCTCAACTTCTTAATTTTTTGCTGAGTGCTCATTTGTTCCCTCTTTTCACACTCCTCTGTTGGTATTAGTTTACTGCCTTTCTGAATACCCTGTCCAGCCTGTGCCCTTGCAGCTATATTCTTCTGCTGAGATGCAGCCATTCAACCTGTACAGCCCCTTCACCCCACAGAAGGTAGTACAATGTTCCACAAACCCAAAACCCTACGCCACTTACCTATCCAGTGCTTCACTTCCAGAATCTTCTGCTTTCTGTCTTGCTTGGCTTGTGGGCCAGGAAATATTTCTGAGAAGATCATTTGGACGTTCTTCTCCTTCAGCGCCCTTCCAGGTTCTCTGAAGCTGACTGTAATTTCTCCAGTTCAAGTTAAAAAAAAATTTGTGACAATTTTATTTGCCTTCTGTTTTCTGAGCCCAGGGGGTAGGGAAGATATGTATGCGTGAAGCTGCCTGTTGTGTGTATCACACTGCATCTACAAAACTCCACCTCCAACAGTGCACATGGAAAAGTGTGGGCCCCCCCAGCTGCTGGGATTTACCCTTCTGACTTCTCCATCCTCCTGCTTAATCACGACTCTGTTTCCTCTTTACCCCAGCCAGTCTTCTCCCCCACACTCTCCTTTTCTCTCCTGCCCTATATTCACCTGCCTTTCCCTTTACAATTTCCTACCTCTCACAGCTACTGCCCTACATGCCCCTGCACTGTCTATTCTCCTGCACCTGCTCAGCCTCCTGCTGGCTGAATCCCCCTCAACCTCTCTTTGTCCCCCACACATGTTCCTGGACCCCCCCAGAGTCCCTATAGCTCCCCATATTTCCACTTTTCCTCTGAATTTCCTGTCCAGTCTCCTAACCACAGAGCCCCAGCCATATTGCTTGAGAAGAGCCTGATATCATTCACACTGGAAACAAGGGCAGTTGGTGGCCATCTTTATTAGGGGCAGCCTCACTTCCACATGCCAAATCTGTAGGGAAACAGTTGCCATCTTGATTAAGGGCCATTTGACTTCATCTGCAACTAAATATCATGAGACTCCATTATAAAAATCACCAGAGTCAGCAGCTCAGGGCATCGTACTTTCACAGTAGAAATTGTGTGTGTTTTTAATGAAAGCTCTGGGAAATTTCCCAGCTCCCCAGGGAAGTTCCCTGCTCTCGGTGGGGAGGGGTAACTTCCAGCCCTGCCTGTGACTGGTTAGGGCTCTGATCTCAGCAGGGCTAGGAGAGGGGATAAGAGGTTGAAGACCTGTGCTGTGTCTGGGTCATAACATCCCTTGGTATGTGGAGGACCCTGAATCTCCTGCCGGGGGGAACCTCAAGTCTCCAAGGAACCATCTGTCCTCCTCAAAGTGTCTCCAGAAACAGTTTCCAATCACTTTGGTTTATAAACGTGATGGAATACACTCCTGTATTCATATCCTACACCCCACTGGAATACTTTTTGTACAAAGTATGACTTTTGAGGTATCTCTTGAAAATTCATAATTTGGTGGTCAGTGTTGTCCTGATAAAATATGTGGCAACACTGTATGTAAAATTAAGATTTTCCTGTAGGATGTTGTTAACACATGTTCCAAACCAGGGGTGGCCAACCTGTGGCTCCAGAGCCACATGCGGCTCCTTGTATAGGCACTGACTCCGGGGCTGGAACTACAGGCGCCAACTTTCCAATGTGCTGGGGGGTGCTCACTGCTCAACCCCTGGCTCTGCCACAGGCCCTGCCCCCATTCCACCCTTTCCCACGCCCTCGCTCCTCCCTTCCCCCTCCAGAGCCTCCTGCATGCCACGAAACAGCTGATTAGGAGGTGGCGGAGGGAGCGGGAGGTGCTGACCATGGGGCTGCCAGTGGGTGGGAGGCGCTGGAAGAGGGGGGAGCTGATGAGGGGCTGCTGACGTATTACTGTGGCTCTTTGGCAATGTACATTGGTAAATTCTGGCTCCTTCTCAGGCTCAGGTTGGCCACCCCTGTTCCAAACCATAGCAGAAGTTGGCAAACCGGTCTGTCCTAAACAAAGGAATGTGTGCTCTGCTTCATTAGCATTTATGCAATAACTAGAGTCATCGAGGAGGAAGGGAGACAAAGGGAGTGCAAGCAGGTGAGAAAAAAGCAACAGAGAAAATCCTTCCACACAGATTCTTTGTCTCCTGGTTCTCAGCTGGAAATGCTTCTCAAAGGGGGAACAGGACTATAAAAAAGAGGGGCAGACATGCTGGTAGGCTGTTCGTGTATGGCCCTGGTGGGTGCTAGTTCAGCAACGTATTGTAAGGCACCCAAGGTTACAGGGCAGGGGTGACACAGCTGCTCATTAGTCTGGATTGTATCCTTGCTATGTCACACCCACCCAGTTAGCACATCTGGAAACAACTGTGTTTTAGAATAAATGTAAAATCTTGGTCTCACATGTTTTCTTTGCCTGGAACAGGATTTCCCATTCCCATACTTGTTGTGATCTCCCAGGGAAGAGACATGGGTCCAAGATCTCCAGGACTCTGAGGAAAGGGAGATCCTGAGAAACAGCCACGCAGGTGAGGAATTGGTTAAACAGACGCAGAAGCCGTGTGCCGTTGATGTGGTATATCTTGACTGTAGTAAGACTTTTGATACGGTCTCACATGACCTTCTCATAAAGAAACTAGGGAAATACAACCTAGATGGAGCTACTATAAGGTGGGTGCAAAACTGGTTGGAAAGCCATTCAGAGAGTAGTTATCAGATGTTCACAGTCAAGCTGGAAGGACATATTGAGTGGGGTTCCACAGGGATCAGTTCTGGGTCTGGTTCCATTCAATACCTTCATCAAAGATTTAGATAATGGCATAGAGGGTACACTTATAAAGTTTGTGGACAATACCAAGCTGGGAGGGGTTGCAAAGTGCCTTGGAGGATAAGATTAAGATTCAAAGTGATCTGCGATGTATTAGCAGGAGTGTTGTAAGCAAGAAACAAGAAGTAATTCTTTCGCTCTACTCCATGCTGATTACGCCTCAACTGGAGTATTGTGCCCAGCTCTGGGCACCACATTTCAAAAAAGATGTGGAGAAATTGGAGAATGCTCAGAGAAAAGCAACGAAAAACATTAAAGTTCTAGAAAACATGACCTATGAGGGAAGATTGGGGAAAAAATAGGGTTTGTTTAGTCTGGAGAAAAGAAGACTGAGGGAACATAACAGTTTTCAAGTACAGAAAAGGTTGTTACTAGGAGGAGGGAGAAAAATTGTTCTCTCTAACCTCTGAGGATAGGACACAAAGCAATGGGCTTAAATCGCAGCAAGGGAGGTTTAGGTTGGACATTAGGAAAAACTTCCTAACTTTCAGGGTAGTTAAGCACTAGAATAAATTGCCTAGGGAGGTTGTGGACTCTCCATCATTGTCTAACCTGCTCTTAAAAATCTCCAAACACCTGTCAGGGATGGTCTAGATCAGAGGTTATCAAACTGTGGTTCGCGAGCTCCATTCAGGTGGTCTGTGGATAGTCCCTCTAAGGTGCACACCTGGGTGGCTGCACACAAGAGAATGAAGGGCCACCCACCTAATTAGTGGAGCCACAAAGGTGTGGCTCTAGTAATTAAGTGCCTGGACCCTGGAGAAGATGCACAGGTAAGGTGAGGTGGTGGCCTTGGGGAGAATAGTGGGTAGGTGGGACGGGGCAGTGGGGTGAGAAGAGGGAGTGGGGGGAATTTGGATCATGCAGGGCTGCAGCGGCCAGAGAAAGAGGCAACTTTCCCCAGCTCTAGGGCTGCAGCTGCCAGGGAGAGATGGCCCTCCTTGCGTGTAAACAGC
This sequence comes from Trachemys scripta elegans, assembly GCF_013100865.1. Taxonomy (NCBI): domain Eukaryota; kingdom Metazoa; phylum Chordata; order Testudines; family Emydidae; genus Trachemys; species Trachemys scripta. Next base: position 4,706,772 of record NC_048311.1, on the reverse strand, counting down.
TGAGATTCTCACAAAAGCCCTGTGAGCATCTCCAGGTCTCTGTCCCCAGGTCAGGATTGTCCCCAGCCGGTGGTGTATACACATGGCAGATGTCGCTCGTGACTTCCCACCCACCCTCACTGACCCCAGGGAGCAGTTCCCTGCCTTTGAAGGTTTGGATGGGATGTGGGAGCAGAATTGGTCTCCCCTCCCCCCACATTCTGGGAAATGTTTTGGGAAGGATTTAGATCCTGCTTTTTCAATTATCCCAACAGATACTTTAATTTGTCCCCCCCCCCCCTTTCCTGTTCCACTTTCTGAGATTCCCATTTGTAACGGGCTCGGGTGGTCGGGCACCCGAGCCTGAGAGATTGCCAGGCTCTCAGTCCCCTACTGGGCTGTGTACTTTGTCTTTAAGGCCAGGGGAGTGGTAAGGGGCACCCAGGCCCTCCCTCACCACAGGGTCCAGCGCATGGCCCAGTGTATATCAACCCCTGAACAGGGTGGGGTTGATGTCCCTCCCGGCAGGGAGTCAGAACCCACTGCCCTGGGCTACTTCCTACAAGTCCATTCAGTTGGGGACATGACCCCTCTAGTACAATCTGCCAGTGGTTTGCTGCCCATAGGGTTCCCTCTTGGGTCTAGGGAAATGCCTTGATGTGGTCCAAGGTCCTTCCGGCAAGGTGAGGATGAGCCTACAATGTCTCTGGGGTCTGCTCAGTCTGATACCTCTGGTGCTGGGGGTTCATTCGCGGTCTCCCCTTGGTTGCGGAGCCAGTGCTGGCTTCCAGGTGGCTGCCCTGGCTGGCAGGTCACTGCTCCATCCCTTCAGCCCTGAGCAGAACCAGGGTCCCTTCTTTTATCCTCCCTCCAGTCCTGGCATTGTTTGCAGGTATAGTTGGGTGGGGCTAGCTTAACTCAAACACTTTCTTTAACCCTTGCTAAGGCAGCTGGGAGTTTCTCTGCTTCATTGCGCTCTTCTTCCAGTGCAGGGACTGACTCCTGTCTGAATTGTCTCTCTGTCACATCAGGTGATGGGATGGTGAGTGAGAACAAGGAGGAGCATCCTCAGCAGGGAGGTCCTGGTCAAATGGAAGCACAGAGAACACTATCGGGAAGATCTGAAGGGGATGTGTCCTGGAGTCCTGAGGAGGGAGAAGCCTGCGGAAATCAGCACAGGCCAGAGGTGCAGCAGGGAACCTCCTCAGGGGAGAGACAACAGGGTGAATCCACTGACCAGGGGGTTGGTTTGAAGGACCTTCCTGAAGACATGATCCAGCCAGGAATCTGCACTAAAGGGAAACTATATGAATGTGCTGAGTGCGGAAAAATCTTCAGTAATGACTCATCCCTGATTGTTCATCGGAGAGTCCACACAGGAGAGAGACCCTATAACTGCTCAGAGTGTGGGAAATCCTTCACTCGGAGCTCCACCCTTGTTGTGCATCAGAGAGTGCACACAGAAGAGAAACCCTATAAATGCCCCGACTGCGGGAAAAGCTTCAAGCGGAGCTCAACCCTTATTTCACACCAGAAAATCCACACAGGAGAGAGACCTTATAACTGCCTTGAATGTGGGAAAGGCTTCAGTGAACGCTCAAACCTAAACAAACATCAGAGAATCCACACAGGAGAGAAACCCTATAACTGCCTTGAGTGCGGGAAAAGTTTCACTTGGAGTTCACACCTCATTAAACATCAGAGAATGCACACTGGAAAGATGCCCTATAATTGCCCTGACTGTGGGAAAGGCTTCAGTGACAGCTCAGCTGTTATTAGACATCAGAGGATCCATACTGGAGAGAGACCCTATAAATGCCTCGAATGTGGGAAAAGCTTCAAGCAGAGCTCAAACCTTATGAATCATCAGATAATCCACACAGGAGAAAAACCCTATTACTGCCCTGAATGTGGGAAGGGGTTCAGTCGGAAGGCTCACGTCATTTCACACCGGAAAATACACAGGGTTGAGAGATCTTTTAACTGCCTTGAGTGTGGGGAAAACTTCTCTAGCAGCTCTGACCTCATTAAACATCAGAAAACCCACACTGGAAAGATATCATATAAATGTTCTGTCTGTCGAAAAAGCTTCAAGCAGAGGTCAGAACTTATTTCACATCAGAGAGCTCACAGAAAGAGAAACTATAAATGTTCTGTCTGTGGGAAAAGCTACAAGGGGAAGGTCTCTCTAATGTCCCATCAGAAACTCCACACAGGCTAGCAGGTGGCAGGAACTCTCAGTATGGGGCAATGGGTCTGTGCCCTCATGAAGCAAAGAGTGAATGTCCTTCATTGGTGGAGGGTCCGTGTAGGGGCAGCAAGTGGATGAAGGGTTCTGGTTTCAATGGGGGATAGTTGGCAGTGGCAGAGAAGGAGGAAGCACTAGGGAGCTGTGTGATTTCAGGGTCTGAGGGGAGCAGGTGATGGGATTAGTGGAGGACATTTCTGTGGGTTCTACATGCCCTTTCCAGTTTAGAAGAGAGGTAAAAATGCCCCATTGCAGTTTGTCTGAGTTGTCTCTGCAGCTCCTAGGGCATCTCGGGATAGGGACAGGGGAATGTTATTCAGGGAAGTAGCAAGGGGCCCTCTGGGGCTGTAGTTACAAGGCAGTAACAGCTGCCGATCTGAACTAACAGGATGTCGGAGCACTGCTCAGTGTATTGGACATCTATGCAGTCGTGAGTGATGGGGGCAGCTGGAGATTGGGGAATTCATGGTGGAGATTCCCCAGAGAGGTGGGAACTCTGGGGGATGCCCTTTTAGGAGTGTGGTCTAGTGGTTAGAGGAGACAGTGGGGGAAATGAGTTAGGACTCCTGGGTGTGAACTAGTGCCAGTCACTTCCTGTCCCCTCTCTGTGTCCATTTCTCCCATCTCTACAGTGGAGATAATAGTGGAGATAATAGTGTGCAACTCCTTGGAGCGTTGTGAGGGGCCGGTAATTACTGTGTGTTCTGTAGCTCAGGAGAATGCAAGTACTTGGGAGGGAAAACATCATTATTTTTATTATTGTTATTACTGTGTTTTCATAGAATCACAGAAATGCAGGGTTGGATCATAGATGCTGTAACTAGGGGTGCTGCCAAACTCCCTGGCTTGAGGCGGTTTCTATTATATACAAGGTTTATAGTTTAGTTCAATGGCTTGCAGCACCCCCTCTATACAAATTGTTCCAGCACCCCTGGGTTGGAAGGAACCTCGAGAGGTCCTCCAGTCCAATTCCCTGCACTGAGGCAGGACCAAGTAAACCTAGACCACCCTTGTCAGGTGTTTGGAGGTTTTTAAGAACAGGTTAGACAATGACGGGGATTCCACGGCCTCCCCTGGAAGTCTATTCCAGAGCTTAGCTACCCTAATAGTTAGAAAGCAAATGATTTTTTCCTTCCGAAGCGTACCATTTTGCACTTGTCTTTACTGACTTGATTTCAGACCAATTCTCCAATTTGTCAAGGTCATTTTGAATTCTAATCCTGTCCTCGAAAGTGCTAGAAATCCCTCCCATCTTGGTGTCATCAGTAAATGTTATACGCATATTCTCCACTCTATTATCCTAGTATCAGAGGGGTAGCCATGTTAGTCTGGATCTGTAAAAAGCGACAGAGACGAAGTGGGTATTCACCCACGAAAGCGTATGCTCCAATACGTCTGTTAGTCTATAAGATGCCACAGGACTCTGTCTATTATGCTAGTGATTAATGACAATATTGAATAGTACCAGATTCATGACTGACCCCTGAGGAGCCCCATTATCTATGTCCCTGTAGTTTAAAAACGAGTCATTGGTAACTACTGTTTGAGTATGGCCTTTCAAACAGTTTTGCACCCACCTTATAGTAATTTCATCTAGACCACATTTCCCTAGATTGTTTCTGAGATTGTCATAGGGGACTGTGCCAAAAGCCTTACAAAAATCAAGATATATCTGCTGCTTTCCCCATGGCCACTACACCAGTAACCCTGTCAAAGAAGGAAATTAGATTGGTTTGGCGTGCTTTGTTCTTGAAAAATCCATGTTGGCTATTTCTTATAAGCCTGTTCTCCTGTAGGTACTTACAAACTGATGGTTCAATAATTTGTTCCAATATCTTTCCAGGTGTTGAAGTTAGGGTGACCAGTCTATAGTTCTCCAGGTCCTCTTTGTTTCCCTTTTTAAAGACAGCTACAATGTTTCCCTACTCCTGTGCTCTGGGACCTCACCCATCCTCTGAGTTCTCATAGATAATCGCTAATGATTCAGAGACTGGTTCAGCTAGTTACTTAAGTACCCTAGTCTAGAGTCAATTTCTGTCAGGCCAGGCCGATTTCAATACATTTTACCTCTCTATCTGTTCTTTTCCTGTTTTGGCTTGAATTCCTTCCCCCTTGCTGTTCATATTAATTACGTTAAGTAGCTGGTCAGACTAGTGAATACTGATACAAAGTAGGCATTAAACACCTCAGCCTTTTTGTCATCCATTATTATAACTATTTGATGCTCTCCTGTCCCTTCCCAGCTCTCTCTGTCAGGGAGAGCGTGTTACTGAATGGAAAGGCAGGTTCTGTAGCTGGAATCCCTTATCCCTATTTTCAGGAAGGGGCTCAGCTGAGATTGTGACCCACTGGGATTATTCCTGAAATAATTGTCCTGGGAGGGATTTTCTCCTTGTTTCTGGACCATGGGGAGGGGTAGGGTCTTGTGTTTCTGGAAATTCAGCTTTTGGGTGAGTCTTTTATATCTTGTTGAAATTTTTACCTGAATGTTTCTTTTTATACAATAAATTCCTAATATTTTTGTTTGTGTGTTTGGTGTGAAGTCTGTGTCTCCCAGAGCTCTACCGGGGCATGATGTTGCTTGGAGTCCCAAGAAGGAACTGAAAGGTCAGAAAGGGTGGGTCAGAGCCATCTGTCCCCCAGCCCCTGCTGAAGGTGCCCTGTCAATCTGGGTGCCCTGTGCAAGGCATCTGGTGAGCAAGTGTTCGCTTCCCTTCTCCTAGCAGTCTGGGTGGGAAGCAGGAGCCTGGGGAGATGCTCTGGGGACCAGAGAGCCATTGCTTTAGCTGAGCTGAGACACAGCCCTGGTGGGCAGCAGGGGTGCTGCTCTGTGGGACATGTTTCCCGGGTTGGAAAAAGATTCTGGCTGGATCCCTCCTGGGCCACGTTTTCATCCCCAGAGCAGAGCGCAGGTGAGGAGCGGGATTGATTAGCTCCTGCCAGTAGAGGGCTGTGGGTGTTGCGGAGGCTGGGAATGGGCAGGCTGCGCTGGCCCTTTAACTCGCTCCATGAATCCAGGAGATATTTGCAATTTGAGCTTTTGGGGTCAGGCAGCTCAGAGGCTGCACTGCTGCTGCTGCCTCCATAGTTCCGTGTGATTTGGGAGCCCAGGCTGAGTTGCTGCTGCTCCCAGGTGGGGTCTGTGTGGGGAGAGACCTACATTAACCCTGCTCTGTGCCCAGCTGGGGGGGACTTTCTGCAGTGGCTGGAACCAGCCCCTGGGGCAGCCCCGGGCTCTGCCGACACCAGCTCCTGAGCCGGAGCCTGAGGTGAGGGGAGAGACCCGGGGGAAAGAGCTGGGGCTGGGCAGGAAATGACTGAACCGATGACCCCTCCTCGGCCCAGCTCTGCCCCCCTGAGCGCCCGCAGGAGCCGAGCCAGCGAACGCCCTGGGGTCGGGCCAGGGACCGAGTCTCCCAGGCCGAGGGGAGGGGAGAGGAGGCAGGAGGGAGATGGGGGAGAGACTGGCAGGGGCAGCAGGAGCAATTAGTGGGGAGGGAGGTTCCCAGCCCTGCCCAGCTCCATTCCCTGCAGCACCCCGGGGCAGATTGACTTTCCTGGGGAGGAGCAGGGAGAGGAAAAGCCAGTTCTTGCCTCTGCCTGGTCCCCGTGCTCCTGGGGGGATGCGCTGCCCTGGGGACAGTGTCAGGGGGATCCCCCAGAATGGCTCCTTGGATCCTGCTCTTTTCTAGCATTTGGTAACTTCAGGGTCTGTTCCTGCCAGGGTTTAAAAATGGCTTTTGGGGTTTAGTCCTGGTGGGAGTGGGTGGATTGGGGCTGCAATAAAGTGACCAAGAATTCTTCCAGCATTGCAGAGTCTAGAGCATCTGCAGAGAAAACAGCTGGAGGGAATCAAGGTGCGAAATGGATTAAAGCCCCTCCTGAAACTCCCCCCATTGCCCTTTTTGCCCCGACAGGCTGCAGAATAAGATTTGCAACCCCCCTCCCCCATTCCTTGGGGTTAGAAAAGAACAATAGCAGCAGTGCAGACAGCTCAGGAAAGCCATGGTCAGGTTGTTGCTGGGGGACGGTCTGGATGTGGAGGGGGAAATAAATACAGAAGGAGAGAAAAACAGGAAATGAAAAATTTTCTGTTATGTTTTTTGCTCTTTACACAACAAACTCAGTATGGAGAAGCCACGGGGCACAGCTGGCTCCCAAATAACTGTGTTTACTAATTACAGTAGAAACTCAGTCAGGAATGGAGGTTGTTTGTAACTCTGAACAAAACGTTATGGTTCTTTCAAAAGTTTATAACTGAATATTGACTTAAAACAGCTTTAAAACTTTATTATGCAGAAGAAAAATGCTGCTTTTCCTTTATTTACCTTTATACTGTACTGTATTAGCTTTTCTTTCTTTCTTCTTTTTTTGTCTCTACTGGTGCCTGATTGTGTACTTCTGGTTCCAAATGAGGTGTGTGGTTGACTGGTCAGTTTGTAACTCTGGTGTTTGTAACGCTGAGGTTCTACTGTATACACAGATATGCAAAGCTGAGCCACATACATACACTGATGCAGGTGGGTGGTTTCTGACAGCAGCTTCCTTAAAACATAGAACACAAAGCGTGTCACCAGAGGGCTTGCAAACTATTTCAAGGGAAACTACCCAATTCTTGCACACTACATACCCCTCCCTCTTCAATTTAAAAGGACATTGATAAGGGTTTTTTTAAATCTATTATCAAAAGTACTGTGATTAAATATCCAGCACACTACACACAATGACCAAATCCACTGAGACATTGTTAACCCCCCAATAACTATTTCTGAGCCAAATACTAGAAAGGAGTAGAATCAAAGGAGCCGCTTTGGGGAATTCCCTCCCCCTTGACACTGTTCCCAGGGTAGCACATCCCCCCCCAGCAGCACGGGGATCAGGCAGAGGCAGGAACTGAGTTTTCCTTTCTCTGCCCCTCACCTTCTGCCCAGGAAAGTCAATCTGTCCCGGGGTGCAGTGAATGGAGCTGGGCAGATTGACTTTCAAAGTCAATCTGCTGTGTGCTGCTAGGGTCACTTGTAGTAGAACAAGACATGAGGCTCATTGGTGCTGTCACGAGTCAGTGTCTGTGGTTGGGTTGTAGGTGCGGTATTTTCAATGGGTGTCACTGGGGTATAACATCCTGCTGAACTTGTGCTTAGCAGCTGTCTAGGTGTCTTCCTGAGGACATGTTCATCGAAAGCTCCTTGTCTAAAAGTTTAGCTAATTTGTTTTGTAATGGAGTCCATAATTTATTTAACTTTAGGGATTTACTGATTTGCCAGTCTAGCTGAATCTCTGTCATTTAATATCTGACCTGTTCGCTTCACAACACAGATGTTTAGCATATGCTGTTTAGTTAGATGTTACCTCCCTCACTGTGACAAACCCAGGGGACCAAGGAATTCTCCTGTATGTTTTTAATAGCACTGAGGTTTGCTGCAACCTCACTGTTTTACGTAGCCTCTGATCCCTGTGTTGTGAAGTTAAAAACACAGTGGAACCATTATCCAGCTCCATTTTAAGTTTGACTTCTGCTTGTAAAGAAATCCAAATAATACTCGATCTTCTTTTAAGTTCAACAGTTCTTGAGAAGTTATTACACTCTCACGACTTGGCTTGGCTCTAATTATAAGCTGAGTGTTACCCTAACTCAAGACCCATCCATCCACACACAAAATCCTGAACTGTGAGGCTAAATTCAATTTAATCAACAACAGGAGCATTGGCCATAAGCCTTGATGCAGAGATGGGGAATGGGTAGAGGAGGGGGAGATCTTTGATGTCATCTCCTCTTCAGCTGCTCAGCAGTCAGTTGCTGACATTTTGTCTCTCTCTCTCTATTATCCTCTATTTCAGTTTCTGCAGAGGGGACAGTTTGGTTACTTTTCTCCATAGTCTCTGCGAAGTCTCCCTCTCCTCCCCCAGTCTCTGCAGAAGCAGCTGCTCTTCCTCTCTCGGGAGCTGATGCACTTTTTCAAATTTGTACTCCATCATCTCTTTTTCTCCTCATTTTGTTCTTTAATAACAAAAATTCACAAAGGACCGAGAATCTCAGCTGCACGGGATCCCCATCCCCACTTCAGGCTCATTATGGGCTAGAGAATCCACAGCAATTTGTGTATCTAATGGATTTACAGAGTTACATAGTATGGGCCAGACTGAGCCCTCAGTCACCCATACAGTCCCCATGGAGGCTCAAGACCCCCCACCCTGCCCAGGTATTTCCATTGCCCTCAGGTGGCCTGTGGGGTTAACACCCGACTGTCTGAGATGACTGGGGAAGCCATTGTTTGAGGCAGCCTGCAGAGCTCAGACCTCCAGTGAAATATATGCGTAGTTCATAGCTCTGTTTGAGGAACTGCCCCAGATTGAGGTGTCAGTAGAGGACGTTTTGGACCAAATTGATAAATTGAACAGTAATAAGTCACCAGGGCCAGATGGGATTCACCCCAGAGTTTTGAAGGAACTCAGATATGAAATTACAGAACTACTAACTGTGGTATGTAACCTATTGCTTAAATCAGCCTCTGTCCCAGATAACTGCTGCAAACACCCTGGTGAAAGTTGTAAGAGAGGCATCACTATCTCCATCTCCAACCATTTTGTGGGGAGTGAGGCAAGCACCAAGCTCATTCCTGCAAGAAACGCCTTAGGAACTTAAGCCATCTCCCAAAACAGGTTCCCTTTCCTGAATCGCTAAGCAGAGCTAGGCTCCTTCCCGCAGCCTGGATTTAGGACACACCTGGCTAGTTGGCATCTTCCATTGGTTGCTAGGCAGCTCCTCGCTTAGAAAGCTGGTTTTGCTGGATCACAGTTTTAGCTGCCTAGCTCTCCCCACTGATTGTATAGGAACATCTGGCACCTAACTCAGGTTGGTGAATCACACTGTGGGTCCTGTAACGCTCAGCATCGTACCGTCTAAGTTCCTTCTTGGGTTCCACCCTAAGACAAATAACTTAAAAAACCAAGTAAAGTGAGCTCAGGACTGCACACATAAGGTGTGAACAATAACTCTGACAGTTCCAGGTTAACACATGCAGTTTAAATCCACACTAAATCAGTTTTAGTTACAATATTCTTAGATTCAAATCCTATAACTTCAGTCCAGTTATATTCTTAGGAGGAGAATTTACCCCAATCTTAAGTTACGTTAAGGCTCTATTGCTTTTTACTATTTCTAGTGTCATTTCTTTCTTTTGCACTGTTCAAAATAAGGATACTTTTTAATCGTTGGATGGAAGTTGTTAGGTTTTTGACTTTAGTGTTTTCTAGTTAGGAGTACCTACCAGCCCAAGAGTATGGTTTTGTGGAACAGATCTGAACACCAGTGGATTTAGGGTAATAGGAAAACAATGATTAAGCTCTCCAAGGCCAAATTCTGACTTCCTTCCAAGCACAGATGTTCCCTGTGGAATTTTAGCAATAAGCATTGATTTCCAAAGTCTTTAGGTACTTCTAAGCAGGTGGAATTTCTCACCCTTCCTTCTGTGGTTTGGTGTGCAGTCTTTTTCTCCGTGTTGGGACTTAAGATTCTGTCTTAAGAGAAATGTCTTTTTCCCCAAGCTGAGATTCTGGATTTTAGCATCCCAGGATTTAAGTTCTCGTCCTTAGAGAACAAGAAAATCACTTTCTCCTAGAACATTTCTTATATAGAATGGATCAGCTTCCTCTGAATCAGGTGTTAATCTGCCAGACATGATTTGCCAGATGCAGGATTTTGCTGGACAAAGGTTTTGAGCTTGACAATCTTTTTTTATGTATCATCTCTCCATTTGGTTGCATTGAGGGGGGTGGTCTACCTCAAAAGTACATACCTGGCAATTTTCCATTGGCCCTTTTTCTTTTGGGGAGTCGTTTCTTTTAACTGAAGATTGTCACTCATTAACTGGCCAAGTTAAAATCAAGTATCAGGGGGTAGCCGTGTTAGTCTGTATCTACAAAAACAACAAGGAGTCTGGTGGCACCTTAAAGACTAACAGATTTATTTGGGCATAAGCTTTCGTGAGTAAAAACCTCACTTCTTCGGATGCATAGAGTGAAAGTTACAGATGCAGGCATTATATACTGACACATGGAGAGCAGGGAGTTACTTCACAAGTGGAGAACCAGTGTTGTCAGGGCCAATTCAATCAGGGTGGATGTAGTCCACTAAAATGTCATTGCAAATTTCTTGCCCATTCACTAGGTGGCATTTGAGCTCCACAAAAGGGTTTTCAGCCTCTTCTTGGACTCCTAATAGTTTTAAAAGGATTTTGGCTCAATTTCCTGTTGCTACTTCTTCATGAGCCATTTAAAAACAGAATATGTTTTCTTATATTTTGTTATAACTTGGTAATTATCTTCTGGAAGCTTTATTCTTCTTTCTTTTTACTCAACTTTAATTTCAGGGGAGCTTAATTCCATCCCACTTCCAAATGCAGGAAGAAATTACCCCTAGTTTGATTCTAATTTTAAGAGCTTCCAAGTTCATTATAAAATCAGTATCCTGACTTCATATGGTTAGAATGATCTCTCTTATTTTAAGTATCAGGGGGTAGCCATCTTAGTCTGTATCCACAAGAACAACAAGGAGTCCGGTGGCACCTTAAAGACTAACAGATTTATTTGGGCATAAGCTTTCGTGGGTAAAAAATCCACTTCTTCAGATGAATGGCATGCCTCTCTTATTTTAAGCATTGTCAAAGATACTTCAAAACATTAGTAACAAAACAAGAGGGCTAATTCTTACTAATAATGTTATTCATAGATTCATAGATTCATAGATTATAGGACTGGAAGGGACCTCGAGAGGTCATCGAGTCCAGTCCCCTGCCCGCATGGCAGGACCAAATACTGTCTAGACCATCCCTGATAGACATTTATCTAACCTACTCTTAAATATCTCCAGAGACGGAGATTCCACAACCTCCCTAGGCAATTTGTTCCAGTGTTTAACCACCCTGACAGTTAGGAACTTTTTCCTAATGTCCAACCTAGACCTCCCTTGCTGCAGTTTAAACCCATTGTTCCTGGTTCTATCCTTAGAGGCTAAGGTGAACAAGTTCTCTCCCTCCTCCTCATGACACCCTTTTAGATACCTGAAAACTGCTATCATGTCCCCTCTCAGTCTTCTCTTTTCCAAACTAAACAAACCCAGTTCTTTCAGCCTTCCTTCATAGGTCATGTTCTCAAGACCTTTAATCATTCTTGTTGCTCTTCTTTGGACCCTTTCCAATTTCTCGACATCTTTTTTAAAATGCGGTGCCCAGAACTGGACACAATACTCCAGCTGAGGCCTAACCAGAGCAGAGTAGAGCGGATCAGCAAATCTTTCCAGGTGACCATGCCTCCACGTGCCAGGTGATCCCCAGTATGGAGCAATGGCGAGGTGCTGGACCTCATCAGTGTTTGGGGGGAGGAAACTGTCCAGTCCCAGCTGCGCTCCACCTGTAGGACTTACGATACCTTCGGACAGATATCAAGGGACATGATGGAAAGGGGCCATGACCGGGACACTCTGCAGTGCAGGGTTAAAGTGAAGGAGGTGCAGAATGCCTACCGCAAAGCCCGCGAGGCAACCCGCTGCTCTGGTGCTGCCCCAGCGACCTGCTGTTTCTACAAAGAGCTGAACGCAATACTGGGGGTGACCCCATCTCCATTCCAAGTACCACTATGGACACTTCAGAGCCCAGTTTAACAAGGCAGGAGGAGGAGCAAAGCAGGAGCAAGGGTGCTGAGGAGGAGGGAGTCAGCCCGGCATCCCTAGATGCATGCAGCCAGGAGCTGTTCTCAAGCCAGGATGAAGGTAGCCAGTCGCAGCAGCCGGTGCTTGGGAAGGACAAACACCAGAGGAGATTCCCAGTAAGTGGTTTTTATTTTGGGAAGGAAGTTTTTCGGTGCGGGCTCTTGGGGCAAGGAGTTGTTAGGGCTGCATGCATGCCTAGATGCATTAGGGCATTGATGTGCTCTCTCACATCGCAGTAATCTGCCTCCATGATCTCTTCAAAGGTCTCATCCAGAACTTGGGCAATGCGCTTGCGCAGTTTCTTGGTAGAGTGTGATAGACCCAGGCCAGTTGGGAACAGCAGAGTAGTCCTATTGGTCACCAGGAAGTGGCCCGCCCACTACTATAGGACCTCACCCCAGCCTAAGGGGAGGATCCACAGGACCTGGATAACCAAGTAATTCCAGGGGACAACTAATGAAATAACAGGGATAGGAGTGTGGTCAAAGGGTCAAACAAAGGGAACCAGAGTGGGACACCAAGCAGAGAACCCCAGAGAGTGCCCACTGCTCCTCAAAGGTGTCAAGGGAGCCAGTGGACACTGCCCAGAGGAACTCTGCCTGGATACGTGACTGGACAGAGGATCGGAAATAGGCCCCGCAGTCACAGGAGACCCCGGCGGCCAACCTCCTCTCCCTGGTTTTATAGATGGCCATTTTAGCTAGGGCTAGGAGGAGGTTGACAAGGAGGTCCCATAACTTTGTGGGGCCATGGATGGGGAGTGCATAGATGAACAGGTGAGGGGAAAAGTACAACCAAAAACATAATAATATATCTAAGAGGAGCCAGAATAGGGGCTGCAACCTGGCACACTCTAGATAAACGTCTGCCAGGGTTTCCCTCGCGCTGCAGAAGGGGCCGGTGTCCGGGACAGGAGTAAACCATGCCAAGTACACTCCCGTGCTCACGGCCCCATGAAGGAGCTGCCAACTGATATCCCCGGCGGGCCTTGGAACCAGGGTGGAGTATAGGCTGGCCCACCGGGGCTTCTCACCCTCGAGAGGTGGCAGGAGGTCCCACCATATTGTGTCGGGGCAGGACATGAGGGTGAGGAAGTGAAGGGTGTGGAGCACGAGCATGTATAGGTGTTTCCTTGGTGCGGTCTGGAACCGAACCGGCTGCAAATTGTGCAGCCGGCTCATGGAGAAGGGGCGGGGGGGCTGATTGGGTCCATGGGTCAGGGGCCCGATGAAAAGGTCTGGAGGGCCGGGGTGGAGGGTGGGCGGGGCGTGCCCTCTTGCAGGACCTGGTTGAGGTAGGCCTGAGCAGCGGGTGGCAAAGCGGCCTTCACCTCCTGAAGTATGCGCCAGGGGAGTACAAGGCCTGGAGAGCCCCATGCGCCAAGAGAGCAGCAGGGGATCGAGCCAGTCTCCCTGGTCGTAATCAAGGAGGTCTCCGACTCTGGTGACTTCTGCCAGGACCAACCTCTGGCGCACCGCGGGGGACTCCGCCACTTGCACACACAGCTGGGGGTTGTGTAGCGGGGCTCCATGAGGAGATCAGCCCCCACGGCAGCCACCATGGACCTGGTCATTGAAAACAGCTTCCAGGTCCGGAGGAGGTCCTGGTAGAAGACTGGCAGCCCGGAGAGGTCTCGCGGAAGACCTCTCGGATGGAGATAAAGGAGCTGCCGGTCGTATTGGAGCCCTCAGAAGCTGTGCAGGAATGCGTGCGCCAGTACGCTCCACACCGGACTATCTGCACCATACAGGAGCCTCTGCAGGGTCTGGAGGCAGAAGACATGGACCTGAGTGTGTAAACACTTCAGGCCCTGCCCTCCCTCCTCCAGGGGCAGGTGGAGGACCCCTGCAGAGACCCAGTGCAGTCCTGGCCAAAAGAACTCCAGAATCGCTGTCTGGAGGTTGGCCAGGAAACCCAGGGCCGGGATCAGGGTGTTGAGCCGGTACCAGAGCATGGACAGGATTAGTTGTTTGAGCACCAGTGCCCTCCCTCAGAGGGAGAGGCACCGGAGTAGTCCTGTCCATTTCCGGAGCTGCTCCATCATCCTGTCCTCTAAGCCGTGCCAATTCTCCGGCGGAGATGGATGTGTGGCGGAAAGGTAGACGCCAAGATAAAGCAGCAGACCCACTCTCCACTGGATGGCCTGAAGCACGGGTGGGAGGGAGCTTGCCTGCCACCCATCCCCGACTACCAGGCCAGAGCTCTTGACCCAGTTGACCCGGGTGGAGGAGGCTGCCGAGTACATGGTCTGGCAAGCCTCCACCCGCACCAAATTGCCCGGGTCCTGGACCACGAGGAGCACGTCGTCAGCGTATGCCAACAGGACCAGCTGCAGCTTCGGCTCTCAGAGCACCAACCCCATCACCCTCCTGTGGAGGAGACAGAGAAAGGGCTCGATCGCCAGAGCGTACAGCTGGCCCGAGAGGGGGCACCCCTGACGCACTCCTCACCTGAAGCTGACCAGCCTGGTCAGGATCCAGTTGAGGCTGACCAGACACTCTGCGGAGGCATACAGCATCTGGAGAAAACCCACAAACTGGGGTCTGAAGCCAAACGCTTGCAGAATGCTCAGGAGGTACCCGTGGTCCACCCTATTGAACGCCTTCTCCTGATCCAAGGACACGAGGGCGAATGACAGACCATCCCTACACCCAAGTTCCAAGAGGTCCCAGACCAGATACAGGTTATTGAAGATGGTGCGGCCCGGAACGGTGTTGGTCTGGTCTGGGTGGACCACGTTCACCAGCACCGACCCCAGCTGCAGCGAGATGGCCTTCGCTATGATTTTGTAGTCTGTGCTGAGGAGCGAGATGGGACGCCAATTCCGTAGGTCGTGGAGGTCCCCCTTCTTCGGCAATAAGGTGAGCACAGCTCGCCTGCACAAAAGAGGGAGGACCCCGCACTGCAAGGACTCGGCCCAGACGGTGACTAGGTCTGGGCAAAGGATGTCCCAGAACACGCGGTAGAACTCCACGGTCAGCCCTTCCATGCCCGGAGCTTTATTGGTGGGCATGTGGCGGAGGGCTTCTGAGAACTCGGCCAGAGTGAGAGGTAGCTCTAGCCGGTCATGGTTGCCCACGCTGACCATTGGGAGTCCGTCTCAGAGCACTCTGTAAGCGTTAGGATCGGTCAGATCCAGGGAGAAAAGATTTGCATAGAAGGCCCTGCCCTCCCGCACATCTCCGCCGGATCTGTGAGGGGGTGCCGTCCTCCGCCAAGAGGCAGGTGACGTGCTTCTTGGTCTCCCTCTTTTCCTCCAGGGCATAGAAGAAGCGGGAGCCACGATCCATTTCCTGAAGGAGGCGTATGCGGGATTGAACAAAAGCACCCCGGGCCCGATGGTCCTCGAGGGCCCAGAGCTCCTCCTGCTTCTCCTGGCATGCTCTGCAGAGGAATGGATCCTCGGTGCTAGCGGCCAGACACCTCTCCAGCTCTAAGACTTCCCGTACTAACTGCTCTATCGCCGCATCCATCCGTCGGCTGGCACCCCGGGTGTAGTCGCGGCAGAAGAGCCAGGCACGCACCTTCCCCAGGTCCCACCTCTGCCCTTGCCTGGCCAGCCAGAACTCCCGGAAGGACGCCATGAAGCCCGCATCCTCCAGCAAACTGTTATTAAAATGCCAATAGGCCGGCCCCGGCCTCTCCACGCAGAGAGAGGCCATCACGGTAGCAAGATGGTGATCTGAAAATGGGGCTGGCCGAATGCTGGAGGAGTGGGCCCGCTGAAAGGTGGAAACGTGACAAGTAGTTTCGGTCCAACCGGGAATGGTGCAACCGATGGGCCTCCACCCGAACGAAGGTGAATGTTGAGATGTTGTCCAGGTGGTGGTCGCGCCAGACGTCCACCAGGGAGTAATGTTCAACAATCTCCCGGAGAACGTCTGCGGCGGCCGGGCACTGCTCTGTCCCAAAGCGGTCCCACTCCTCGAGGGTGGTGTTAAAGTCCCCGCCCAGGACCAGGCACTTGCAAGGATCCAAGGATCCAAGGAAGGCGGGATGCCTGCTGATAGAAACGCAACTGTTCCAGGCCCAATGTCGGGGTGTAAACGTTGACGAGATTGACCACAAACCCCTCCATGGGGACCCAGAGGTGCAGCAGGCAGCCCGGCACAGCCTCGGCGACCCCCAGCACCTCGGGCTGTAGGTCAGGGGAGAACAGGGTCGCCACTCTAGCCACCTCACAGTTCATACGGCTGGAGTAGACCCTGTCCCCCCATTCCAGCCGCCAGTTACCTTTGGCGGCCAGATCCTTATGGGTCTCCTGCAGGAAATCCACAGAGTACCCCTCTCCCAAAGGAAGGAGAGCACCTGGCTCCTGCGGAAATCCATCCTACAGCCCTGGGTGTTCAATGTTGCGAAGATGATAGGTGTCATGAGGAGGGCTGGGGGGGATCCTCGCCGGCAGAGATGCTCACGGCCTCCGTCGGGCCGCGCAGCAAACTGTGACCTACCCCATAGGTGAGTAAGGAGTCACGGAAGAGGCAGACCTGCTGGTAGGCCATGGCGGCCTGCTTCCCAGTCCTCTTACCCTCCCCCATGAGGGCCTTCGCGACCCGGAGGATTTGATGAAAGTCCCCCCATCGCTGGAGAGTGAGCTGTACCTTGTTGCGGGAGCCACGGACATCTTTAAGGAACTCCCGCAGCTCTTCTTGCCACACAGCCCGCCTGACTCCCCGGTTCAGTAGAGGGAAGCGGCAGGAAAATAGCAACCCCGGGTGGGTCAGGACAAAGAAATACAAAAGCCGGTCCCTGGGGGTCATTCTCTGGGACATGAAAGGAATTGGTCCCAGGGGCGGCAATGGCATCATGGGCGGTGGAGGGGTTAAGGACGGGGCTGGCATCAGGGACAGGGCAGGGGTCAGGAGCAGAGTCGGGGAGGGGGACAGAGGCAGGATCCCGAGCCCCAGTAGTTGGGCCACTGGAAGGTGGCCCCTCTCAGTTCGGCTCAGGAATCTGGGGGGTGGAAAGGGGACCCTCAATCATGCCAGGCTCAGCCTCTATGACTGCTGTGGCAGCCATGGCATTGGGAGATGGACAGTCTTCAGTGGGGTCCCCACCCGGGAAGGAGGCTAATTGCTCCACACCTAAAAAGGGATACCGCATGGGAGTCGGGTCCCGGCCACGTGGCACCAGCCATCGTCTCAGTAGGCTCGGCGGCAGTCAGCGGGGTGCCACCCGCGACTGGGCAGATGGAAGAGCCCAGGGGATCCTCAGAGGCGGGAGCAGAAGCAGTGGTCAAGGGGAGGGAGCACGGGGAAAGGGGAGCCGGGGTGAGGTCGCTTAGAGCGAGGCCCGCTGGCAGAGGGGGACCGAGGGGCTTCCGCATTGGTGGGAAGGAGTGGAGCTTGAGCCTTCTGCTTGCCCCACTTCCCCTGTACTAGGGCCCAGCCCTCCATGGCATCATATGAGGGCTGGTTAACAGGGGCTGGGTCAGGGAGCAAGGGCGATGGCTCGGGGACTCAGGGAGGCAGTGGTGGGGAAGCGCAAGAGAGGGAGGATTCTCCCTGGGGCGGGCCCTCTCCCATGCCGGTGGTATACTCACCGTACCCTCTTCCACAGGCCCCGCCAGATTGTAGACAGCGGAGGCGGGGCTCTCCTCGTCTCGGCGTGTTGAGGGTCGTACCCCTTGGGCCCGAGCGGGAGCAGTGGTGGACTGGGAAGGAGGAGGGGCAGCTCCGGGCAGCCGGGGGTCCCGGACGCTCCTCCGTGCCGGGCCAAGGGGCAGTCCCTCCGGACGTGTCTTATTGCCCGGCAGAGGTAGCACCGGGCCTCCCTCGTGGAATAATGCACCCAGTAGTGGGCTCCCTGGTAGGGGACCAGGAAGGAGCCCTCGAGCGCCTCTCCATTGTGCGCTGCCGGCGACAGTTGAAGCTGCACCTGCTGGCGGAACAAGAGGATGTGACAGAGAGCGGGGTCTTTGCAGCCCAATGGAAGAGGGCTGATGACAGAGATTGGTCGCCCTACAGTAAAAAGGGTGGTCAGCAGGGCGGCATTGGGCAGGAAGGGGGGGACAGAGGTCAGAACTAACCGGACGCCCAGGTCTTCCAATGGCTCCAAGGGGACGAACACGCCCCCCGCTGCCAGCAGGGCCGGCTTTAGGCTGATTCAGCCGATTGGGCTGAATTGGGCCCTGCGCCAAGAGGGCCCCGCGCTGAACCTTTCACCCCGCCCCCAGCTCACTTCCCCCTCCTCCCCTCCCCTGAATGCTCCGTCCCCTCCCCTGCTTCCCGCGAATCAGAGATTAGTGGGAAGTCTGAAAAGAAGCAGGGGCGGGCCGGCAGCACAAGGTAAGCTGGGGTGGTGGGGGCGCGAGAAGGGCTCGGGGAGGCACGGCCCGTTCCCGCAGGCTCTAGTGGTTCTGGCCCGGGTCTGGCCCGGCCCCCGCGGCGCGGCCCGGGTCGGCTCTGGCCCCCGCGGGTCGGGTCGGCTCCGGCCCGGCCCCGCGGCGCGGCTCGGGTCGTGTCCGTCCCCCCCCGGTGTGATCCCCGTGGCACGGCTCGGGTCGTGTCCGTCCCCCGTCCCCGGCGCGATCCCCGCGGCGCGGCTCGGGTCGTGTCCGTCCCCCGTCTCCCCCCCCCGGCGCGATCCCCGTGGCGCGACTCGGGTCGGACCCAAGCCCGGCAACCCCGGCTGGAGCGCGGCTTGATTCCTGGGGGCGGGGCTTGCTGCAAGCCCCGCCCCCAGGAATCGGGCCCCGCTCTTGCTAAAGCCGGCCCTGGCTGCCAGGCCCTTCTCCACCGCCTCCTGGGTGGCGGCCTCCGATGCTAGGAAGAAGATGACTTTTCCATACATTTTGGAGACTGCCACGATGGCCGTGGGCCCCACCAGCCTTGCCAACGCCTGCACATGGGTCTCCACGTGGGGCAAGGCGGGCACCAGGAGACAATTGACGCTGTGCTTCCTGCTCAAGGTGGGGAAGGGGCCCCGGCCACTATAGATGGTAGCGGAGGCAGTGGTCGGAGCAGATGATGTAGCGGCAGGCGTTGGGGGGGTGGGGGGCGCCGCCACCTGGGCGTATGCCCTGGGTGCCGGGGGAGGGGCACCCGCAGAGCTGGTGGAAGGAGCAGCGGGGAGGGACGCTGCGGCCGGTGGCGGTGCCACGGCAGTGGGGGCAGCCCCTGCCATGGAGAGCCTAGTCTTTTTAGTGGGGCCCTTACCCTTCTTCTTTCCCTGACCTTTCCTGCCAGCTGTGGGGGCTTCCCCAGAATCGGAGGGGGCGAGGGATGTGGCAGCAGCAGAGGACTCCCCGGTGCTCGCCGCTGCCGGCGCCCCAGCGGGGGCAGTAGCAGGTGGTTTGGCAGCGGCAGTTGAAGTAGCGGCTAGGGGGTGGACGCAGGGGGAGGTGGAGGAGGGGCGGCGGGGTCAGCATGAGGGGTCTCGCCTGCTGTGTCCCTCGCCACAATGAGAGCGGGGAGGAGGACAAAGTGAAGGGGGGTAGGGAATGGAGGCAACCACTCCTCCCCGCTAGGCTACAGGCAGGGCAGGAGGACTAAACAGGTGGGGGGCTATCAAGGACTTGGGGGGGGGGTCAGTCACCCACTCAAGATGGAAATCCCGCTCCTCTAGCTGCACTTGGGGATCGGGGGCTATAACAGCATAAGGAGGTGTAGTGAACAGGGGTAAACTCAAATGGGGAGGGGCACAAGCACATGGGAGGGGGCATGGGCACACAAGGGGAGGGGCTAATCAGGCTGGGCGGTGGGCGGACCACAGGGGTAGGGGAAACAGCCAGGCTGGGAATGAGGCATAGAAACCAAGGGACTAGCTTCAGGGCTAGGGCAGGGCAAACAAAGCTGCAGAGGGAAACGGGTGGGGCAGACAAGCAAACTGAAGCTGGGGTTGGGGAGGGGCAAGGACTGCAGGGGCAAATGGGGTAACAGCAAGGGGTAAAGCTGGGGGGCTAGTAGCAAAGGGGAAAGGGGTCAATCCAAGGGGGGGTGCGCCCACAAGCGCTTGCACTAAAAGTCAATGGTCAGCTGGCTGCTGGTGCAGGCCCAAATGGTGGAAATGGGCATGGCAAGCCAGGCAAGCAGCTCAGTCCCAGAGGCAGGAGATTAGGCAGATGTTAAACAGCCAGTGGGGGTGTTGGAGGGGGCAGTGGTGGTGGCAGCGAAGGGGGACACAGATGGACCATGGGGCAGGCTCCACGCCACACCCCCAGTGTCCCCACAAACACAGTTCAGACCCCCACCACAAGAGCACAGTTCAAAAATTACTCAGTCCAGAAGCACCCCCTCCACAGTGGTCTTCATAGCCTCTGTGTTTTCCCCCAGCAGTAGGTGGTCCTCTTCTTCTCCTCCTCAGGGTTCCAGCAGTGAACACAGCAGCTCCAGGTGGTGGCCTAGTGGGCAGGCAGGAGGGACCCCGCTCAGGTGGTGGTGGTGTCCACAGCAACAAGGGCTGGAGCTGGGGTCCCTCACTCCCCTCCTCTGGGGAGCAGGCCAGCAGCCTCCCCAAGGGGCTGTAATTGGGGTTACAGCAGCAACCAAGGGTGGAGGGGGGGGATCCACCAGCCAGCCAGCCAGCCAGCAAGCAGGTAGCAGAGAAAGGGGGGAGTGGTAGTGTCTAGCCCAGCCAAGGAAGCAGCTGGAGCAACAGTAGCCCTCTTCCTCCTTCCCGCTATAGCAGAGGAGTCAAAGGGAGATATACTACTGGCCTTTACAGAAGCAGGTGTCTGTTCCCTGAGTGACCAGAGCAGGGGCTGCTCCAGGCTAATGAGAACACCTGATTCCAATTAACCTGCTAAGAGTCAGGTGAGGCTGTTAAGCACCTGACTCTAATTAAGGCCCCTCTGATGCTATAAAAAAGCTCACGCCACTCAGGCCAAAGAGAGCTAGTGAACCAGAGGAGAGGAAGTGCATGTGAGGAGCTGGGAGCAAGAGGCACTAGGAGCTGAGAGTGAGAAGGTAGATTGCTGGAGGATTGAGGAGTACAAGCATTATCAGACACCAGGAGAAAGGTCCTGTGGTGAGGATAAAGAAGGTGTTGGGAGGAGGCCATGGGGAAGTAGCCCAGGGAGTTGTAGCTGTTGCACAGCTGTACCAGTAGGCATTCTAGATGGCTGCAGTCCACAGGGCCCTGGGCTGGAACCCGGAGTAGAGGGTGGGCCAGGGTTCCCCCCAAACTTCCCAACTCCTGATCAGACACAGGAGGAATTGACCTGGACTGTGGATTCTACCAGAGGAGAAGGTCTCTGGGTGGTTCCCCGAGCCACATGGTGAATCTCTGAGGCGAGCAAATCCACCAGTAAGCACAGGACCCATCAAAATAGAGGAGGAACTTTGTCACAGAGAGCCACTGTGGTCCTTGTCCCAGTCAGGCTAACATGTTCATGCCACTGTGCTGTGAGGGGCAGGGGAACCATTGCTGCACACAGGCAAGCTGCATATGGGCCAGGGCGGAAGCCGCATTGTAGTAGAAGATCCTCCCTTGCTTCCCAGGTCACCTCCAGAAGCGAGATATCTTCCAGGATGAACTCCTGTGGAAAATGTGGGGAGAGTGTTCAATATAGGGGCCCCGTGCAGCTGTTGGTCCTCCCCAAGGCACAGAAACCTAGAGGATAGTACGGCCATGAAACAATCAGTCCCCCTTGAATCAGTGCTTACTCACCATTTTGGGGCTCCTGTGGGTTATGTGCACTTGCTTTGGGACAGGCAAATGATGCTATTGTGTAGACTGTGCTTGCCCTTAAGTATGGGGGAATCATTGCTCTGTCTGGTGTGAATAATGCTGCCTCTGTTTAGTGTTGCATTTTGCCTTTACAGATGCAACCTTGAGATCTCAGCCGTCCGTGTTATCACTGGCCGAAAGACTTCAACGAATTAGGAAGAGGCCACGTAAAAGCAAAGAAGACATGCTACGTGAAATCATGCAGCAGTCCCTTAACAAGAATCAAAAAGTGCAGGAGTGGAGGAAGAGTGGAAGGAGGATCCGCCAGCAGAATGAGGAGCACTGGCACAAAAGCACGGAGCGGCTGATAAGCATCATGGAGCGCCAAGCAGACTCGATCTAGGCACTCATAGCCATGCAGGCGGAGCACTACCGCACCTGCTCCCCCATGCAGCCCTTGTCCCAAAACTCTTTCCCTTGTGCCTCCATGTCACCTCCAACCCACTTTCCCCAACATTTGGGTTCTTATGGCCATCAGCTGCCTCCAACACCTGTAGCTTCACCACCCAGTTCTGAAAACTATGACACTTACCTACTGCACTCAACCCCCATCACCATGCAGTATAGCCATCCTGAAGTGCAGCACTCATTGCACAGCACACCAGACAGGAAGGCTAAGTATGATAACAGGACATACACAAATCTGTGATTGTGCTGTTCCCCACCCCACCCCCTTGCCCTTTCTGTTTCCCAAGCAGTTGTGTTTCTTATCAATAAATTAATTTTCTTGCCAATAAATGGATTTTTTGGCTTTGAAAACATTCTTTATTATTGCATAAAGTAAAAGATACCTTAGCCCAGGAAAGCAATAGGCACTGCAAGTCAGTGTAGCAAACACAGATTCCTACTAACATTGGAACCACTGCACTTCACTTCCATGCAGGGCACCAAACATTACTGGTGGCTTTCAGCCTCAAATTGCTCCCATAAGGCATCCCTAACCCTTGCAGCCTCGTGCTGGGCTCCTCTAATAGCCCTGCTCTCTGGCTGTTCAAATTCAGCCTCCAGATGTTGAACCTCCGAGTTCCATGCCCGAGTGAATCTTTCACCCTTCCCTTCACAAATGTTATGGAGGGTACAGCACGCGGATATAACCGCGGGGATGCTGTTATCGGCCAGGTCCAGCTTCCCATACAGAGAGCACCAGCGGCCCTTTAAACGACCAAAAGCACACTCCACAGTGATTCTGTACCAGCTCAGCCTGTTGTTGAACCACTCCTTGCTGCTATCAAGGCTCCCTGTGTAGGGTTTCATGAGCCACGGCATTAAAGGGTAAGCGGGGTCTCCAAGGATCACAATGGGCATTTCGACTTCCCCTATGGTGATCTTCTGATCTGGGAAAAAAGTCCCGGTTTGCAGCTTCCTGAACAGGCCAGCGTTCCGAAAGATGCATGCGTCATGTACCTTTCTGGGCCAGCCTGCGTTAATCTCAATGAAATGCCCACGGTGATCCACAAGTGCCTGGAGAACCATAGAGAAATACCCCTTCCGATTAATGTAATTGGAGGCTAGGTGGGCTGGTGCCAGAATTGGAATATGCGTCCCATCTATCACCCCTCTGCAGTTAGGGAAACCCATTTGTGCAAAGCTGGCCACAATGTCATGCATGTTACCCAGAGTCATGGTTCTCAGAGCAGGATGCAATTAATAGCCCTACAAACTTGCATCAATATGATTCCAAAGGTCGATTTTCCCACTCCATACTGATTAGCGACTGATTGGTAGCTGTCTGGAGTTGCCAGCTTCCAGATTGCAATAGCCACATGCTTCTCCACTGTCAGGGCAGCTCTCAATCTCATGTCCTTGAGCCGCAGGGTGGGGGCGAGCTCCTCACACAGTCCCATGAAAGTGGCTTTTCTCATCTGAAAGTTCTGCAGCCACTGGTCGTCATCCCAGACTTGCATGACGATGTGATCCCACCACTCAGTGCTTGTTTCCCGAGGCCAAAAGCAATGTTCCACAGTGGTGAGCATGTTTGTGAACGCCAGAAGCAATCTCCTGTCTTATGCGTTACTTGAGTCGATATCATTGTCGGAGTACTCATTGTCAGTTTAGATCTTAAGGAGTAACTCAACTGCCAAATGTGATATGCTGACGAGACTCGTCAGCATATTCCTCAGCAGTTCAGGCTCCATTCCCGCAGACCGAAAGGGAAGACAGAGTGCACACTACAAAAAATGTTGAAAGATGGCACCAAATGTGGACAGAAGCACACGGATTGCTGGGATGCGAACCGATGCATCACAGGGCGTTGGGACAGGACCCAGAATGCCCTGCATCCCCCGCCCCCTTCCCACAAGCCACAGTGCCAGAATGGGAAGAGGTGTTCTGCGGGATAGCTGCCCACAATACACAGCTCCCAGTGCCGCTGCAAGTGCCGCAAATGTGGCCACGGCAGTGCGCTTGTTGCTATCAGTGTGGACAGACTGCAGCGCTTTCCCAACTGCGCTCTCTGGGGGCTGGTTTAACTCACAGCGCTCCACATCTGGAAGTGTAGCCATGCTCTAAGAGGGGCTCACATCGATTTAGCTTAAAGTAGATTTCTCACTGACTTAAGCTAAACCTGAATAAGCCTCTCTGGACCAAAATAAGTGTGTCCATATTGGGTTTTACACTGGTTTAACTAAACTAGTGCAACCAGGGCAGTAGAGTTTAAAGTGATGACCAGAGTGGCTAGAACAGGCATTGTGGGACACTTCTCGAG
Organism: Trachemys scripta elegans; assembly: GCF_013100865.1. Lineage (NCBI taxonomy): Eukaryota > Metazoa > Chordata > Testudines > Emydidae > Trachemys > Trachemys scripta. Next base: position 4,682,466 of record NC_048311.1, on the reverse strand, counting down.
GCCGATCAGAGCACATTAACAGACCAGGTCATCCACACTGGCACTGTGGCGCTCCAGCAGGGGCGCATCAAACATTATTCCACTCACTGAGATGGAGTACCAGGTGCGCTCCAGCCATGGAGTCAGAGCGCTCTATGTGCCTTGCCAGTGTGGATGCGTCATGAGGTAGGGTGCCTGGGGCTGCTTTAATGTGCTCTAACTCGCAAGTGTAGCCATGCCCTTAGGCCTGTGTTTGTCCCCGTATAACTATGTTGGTCAGAGGTATGACTTTCTACCTTAATAGTTCTAGCACAACAAACCATAGTGCGGCTGCATTTAGAGCAGTATAAAAGTGACTCATCCTGGTAGAGCTTATTCACGTCCCCATAAGGGAACAGCTATACTGATAGAAACATCTTTGTACAGGTATAACTGCATCTGCACTAGGGCGGCGTTTAATCACATTGGTTTAAAGAGACACCATTAGTTGAACTGGTGTGAGTGTATATGCATCCAAGCCCCAGCATTTACAGTTGTGGTGATTAATGTGTTAATTTGCAGTTAATGAGGTTGAGTTAAAACAGACCCCAAAACTCTTCTGGACAAACGAAATGGTGAGTCCCATCCTGTTTCCCCATCCAGGGGCCTCCAGGTGCAGACTCTGCCCCACTGACTGGCTGTCGGAAAGAGGAAAGTGCTACTGGGTTTCTGAAGACAATACGGAGAGGACTGGGAGCCATGTGATGGGTTGGCAAAGAGGGCTCAAGCTCTAGGGATTCAGGACATGTATGAATGGTGATGTGAAATGTGTGGGGTGGGAACTTCAGCTGCACAGAGACCTGGTCGTTCCTGGAAGGCAGAGCAGAGGAGTAGCAGGGGTTGGGGAACCTCAAATACCTTCCCTGACTGCAAGAAGCCCCCATTGCTGCTGGGGAGCAGGGAGACAGCTGCCAGACAGTTTCAGAGGAGCTATTTGTCTCCCCAGGTCCTCTCCACTCCCCATGCAATGATCCTGCAGCCTTCAACTCTATGCACAATGCATGCAGGGAGTCAGCCACCTGTGCGCCTATGGGCACAGCAATGGCAGTTATGGCCTCTTTGCCCAAGAACACTAGCAGATACGGGAAGGATGCAGAGACATGAAGACAGGAGATAGTGGTGTGGAAAGAGTTGTGGCTCCATGGGCATGAAGGGATATAGTGAGAGAAGCAGAGACACCAAAGACTTGGTGAGGCTGTAAAGAGAAGTTGCTCCTCCGGAGTCAGCATGGTCTAGTGGTTATGGAAGTGAACTAAAAATCAGGTGACTTGGGTTCTACTCCCAATTTTACCTCCGTCCTGCTTAGTAAGTCTGAAATTCTCTGTGCAAATGTAATGACGACAGACCCCGGTTGTCAACTGGTGAGATCAAACCTGGCACCTCTGGAGCTTAGTGTATGAGCCTCTACTGCATGAGCTAAAAGCCACCTGACTCTTAGTTAAGGCTGTAGAGCAGACTCATTTAACTCTCTATAAGTAGTCTTGGTGCCACTAGATGGGACATAACACCACACCCAGGAAGTGTGTGGGTTACACAAAGACTGTAGATTAAAATAGGTTTGGCTTCTCCAGAGCTGTGGCATTTAAGGCCCATTCAATTATCTAGGGTTACCATATTCAAACATTTAAAAAAGAGGACACGCCATGGGGCCCCTTCCCCACTCCTGGCCCCACCCCAAATCTGCCCCTTCCCCGACCCAACCCCACCCCTTCCCCGCCCCCATTCCAACCCCTTCCCCAAAGTCCCTGCCCCAACTCTGCCCCCTCCTCTGAGCACCCCGCATTCCCCCTCCTCCCTCCCACCCTGATCTTGGTTGGGGGTTGCTAAGTGCTTCCCTGCTCCCCACTCACCCTGCAGCCCCTGCACCCCCCGCCCCTGCAGCCTCTGTGCCCCCTGCTCCCCACTCGCCCTGCAGCCCCTGTACCCCCCCCACCTTCAGCCTCTGTGCCCCCCGCCTACCCTGCTCCTGAGCCCCCTGCCCCTGCAGCCTCTATGACCCTGCCTGCCCTGCACCCCGCCGCCTGCCCTGCCTCTGTGCCCCCTGCCCCTGCAGCCTCTATTCCCCTGCCTCCCCTTCTCCTCCTTGCCCTGCAGCCCCTGCATCCCCCC